>NW_007231615.1:114775-189293 GCF_000164805.1 Carlito syrichta | reverse complement strand
AAAAAAAAAAAAAACAAAAAACAAGTCATCAAATATGACTTTCAAAGGGGCCATGAATGTCAAGTATGGGGATACCAAAGCATTCTTCAAGACAAAGAAAACCGTTTGAAAATGGCAAGAAAAATTACTGAAAAATATTAGTAAAGCAGATTGTGATTTTATTTGTTTACTTCCATTCTCCATACAGGCAAGGATACTTCATGCAAAATTTTTAAAATACAACATATAATCTTTTAAAAACTGAATTTACTTTAATTTTTGCAGCAGAAGGGTTAGTTAAAAGTACCTGGTAAGGTCTTACAGTTGATTATAAATTACTTCTTGAAAGGGATTAAAGTAAAGTAATAATTGTGAACAACAAAAGCCTTAAGGTAGCTACTGTCAAAAGCACAAGTGATAAGAAAAGTTGGTTATTCTGTGACATATAACAGCATAGGTATAATTACTATTGATAGCATATACTCAAATGTCAGAATGATAGAAATGGCATACAATTTTGGAACACATAGCTATAACTTAAGAAAGTTAAGCATCTTTTTATATTTGACAATACTTCCTGTATGATTGTAACATTTTGAAAAGCTAAATATGTCTCGCTTGGACTTCAGAAAATGTAATATATAAAAAGTTTAAGAAGGTGGGATCCAAAATGACCACTGTGAAGCAGCAGACCAGCACCTCTCTTGCTGAGTGGAACAGACAGTTTGGACCCAGCCCCCAATTAACGCAGGCATCTTGAACAGTTTTGGATGGGTGAAGCACCCTCCACCTTGCAGAGGACTCATTGAACACATAGAGGTCAGAAGAAGAGTGCCAGGATGGCTGACACTGGAATCAGGTCATCCTACCCTCCACTGTGTGCCAGGCTTGCATAGGAACCAAAGCTCTGCCCTGTGTGTTAGAAAGGGTGAGTGAATCTGACATGCTCTTGGTCAGGTTTCTCACTGCAAGTTATGAGTGACCAATTGGTCCCATGTGCAAGAAGCCCTAATTAGGGAATAGTGGCAGGTGGCCAAAACATATTCAGAACAGAAAATTCGCCTATGCTCTGAACTGCTAGACAGCCCCAGAATGCACACACTTCCCACCAGTGGGGTTCAGTGACTGGCTGTCAGGCCAGGAAAGCTTGCCTCCCAGTGAATGTCCACCACCAACATCTGTTGTCCAACCTACTCCTCTATATCAAGAAGGATTACCTGCCAGCCCCACATGCACACATGGTAGATCCCCCCATTGCAGGGAACCTGCTTTCATTGCAGGGAACCTGCAGGGAACCTGTCTTTCATGTACTAAGTGCTGGCATCAACAAGTAGGGAGGGAAATGAAAGACACCCAAAGTGATTCCCAGTGGGCAGGTTTCTGGGATACAAACCGAGAAAAACAATCAGGGGGCCCATTCCCCAACCTGATTCCTTCATAGTGCTCACAACAGGGCCAAAAAGCAATCTGATTGATCTGACTACAGGGAAAATTCTGAGAAGAAAACCACTTTCAGAGTGGATGACAGAACAGAAGGGAATACTACTCGCTCTTTCCCTGAGTGATCTATATTGAACGACAGAAAAGGCCTTAGGACAGCAAGACATTAACTAATTACAAAACAACAAAACTAAAGGAGAACAGTAAAGAAGGAAGAGTTTCCCTTCACAGATGAGGAAAAATCAATGGAAAGACACCAGGCAGTCTGAAAGCCTTAAAGAGACAACACCTGAAAAAGCAGCTATCAGCACACAAACAATGGAAGCCACCCAGAGTTACCTGTCCCAGATGACAGACACAGAATTCAGAGATTGGATGACTAAATTGAATAAAGAAAGACAAGACAAATTAACAGCAAAATTCACCCAAATCATGCAGGTTGTAAAAGCAGATCTGGCAAATTTCAGAAAGGCCCATTCTAAAAACCTAGAAATAAAGAACTTTCTCCTGGAACTTCAAAGCACAATAAAAGGAATGGTCAGGAGGATAAATCAAACAGAGAAAATAATCTCAGAGCTTGAAGACCAAAATACGTAATTAACTCTGTCTGTCAAAAACATACAGAAAAGTCTCAAAAAGAATGAGCAAAGCCTTCAAGAGGTGTAAGACTATTTCAAGAAGCCAAATTTACACCTGATTTGTATCCCTGAAGCAGAAGTGGAAACTGAGGACACTTTGGAACAATACATGAGGACACTCGAGGATGTTTCACACATCATTAGAGAGGCTACCATTAAAGCACAAGAGTTTCAGAGAAACTCCTCAAAGTGTCACATGAGAAGACCATATCCAAAGACACATAGTAATTTACCTCCATAAAATAACCATGAAAGAACAATCTTGAAGGAAGCTAGATATAAAGGTAGGAACACCTAAAAAAAAGACCCATCAGAAATGCACCAGATTTCTCAGCAGAAACAATACAAGCCCAAAGGGCCTGGAGTCCCATCTTTAACACTGTCAAACATAAGCAATTCCTGCCAAAAATTTCCTACCCTGTCAAGCTAAGCTTCATCAATGATGGAGAATTAAAATTCTCCCCATCAGCATGAAATATTTTTCCATTTGTCTGTGTCATCTTTGATTTCTTTGAGTAGTGTTTTGTAGTTTTATTGTAAAGGTCTTTCATATCTCTGGTTAGGAAGATGCCAAGTATTCCATTTTTTTGTGACTATTGTGAATAGGATTGTGCTTTTTATTTGGGTTACTGTTTGTTTGTTGATGATGTATAGAAATGTGACTGTATTTTGCACATTGATTTGATACCCTGAGACTTGACCAAAGTCCCTTATCAGTGCAAGGAGTTTTTTGACAGATTCTTTTGGATTTTCAAGGTATAGAATCATGTCTTCTGAAAGGAGGGATAACTTGACTTCCTCTTTTCCTATTTGGATACCGCTGATCTCCTTCTCTTATCTGATTGCTCTAGCTAGGACTTCCAAAATGGTGTTGAAAAGTAGGGGTGATAGTGGGTATCCTTGTTTTGTTCTGGTTTTTAGGGGAAATGGCTCCAATATCTATCTGTTTAGCAGTACGCTGGCTGTGGGTTTCTCATAGATGGCTCATACTGTTTTGAGGTATGGCCCATTTATGCCTAGATGTTCAAGGGTTTTTTTCAAGAAGTGGAGCTGGATTTTATCAAAAGCTTTTTTCACATCAAATGATATAATCATGTGGTGTGTGGTTTTACCTCTGTTGATGCATTTAATTATGTTTATGGTCTTATGAATGTTGAGCCAGCCCTGCATCCTGGGGATGAAGCCTACTTGATCGTGGTGGATGATTCTTGAGATGTGTTGTTGAATCCAATTTGCTAGGGTCTTGTTGAGAATTTTAGTATCAATGTTCCATACTCATGGATTAGAAGAATCAATATTGTTAACAAGTCCATCCTACCAAAGGCAATCTACAGATTTAATACAGTACCCATTAAATTGCCAGCAGCATTCTTCTCAAAACTGGAAACAACAATACAGGAATTCATATGGAAACATAAAAGACCACAAATTGCCAAAACAATCCTCAGTCCAAAACAAACAAACAAACAAACAAAAACAAAGCAGAAAGTATCACACTCCCAGACTTTAAACTCTATTATAAAGCTGCAATAATCAAAACAGCTTGGTGTTGGTATAAGAACAGGCATATAGACCAATGGAACAGTAGAGATTCCAGAAGCAAAACCTCAATTTCTCAACCAACTCATCTTCAACTAAGCCTCCACCACTGACTGGGGAGAGGAGAACTTATTCAGTAAATGGTCCTGGGAAAACTGGCTGACCACATACAAAAGATTAAAACAAGATCACTACTTATTACCATACACAAAAATCAACTCTAAGTGGATCAAACACCTAAATGTAAAACCTCAAACTATAAGAAACTTAGAAAATGCAGGAGATACCCTTATAGAAATTGAAAATGTCAACCAATTCCTGATCAAAACCCCAAGCTGCCATGCCATAAGAGATAAGATAAACAAGTGCCCTTGTTTGAATCTTCTGCATGTGGTCAGCCAGTTTTCCCAGCACCATTTATTGAATATGTTCTCATCTCCCCAGTGGTAGGTGGTGGAGGTTTTGTCATAGATGAGTTGGTTGAGAAATTGAGGTTTTGCTTATGGAATCTCAATTCTATTCCATTGGTCTATATGCCTATTCTTGTACCAATACCAGAATGTTTTGACTATTGCAGCTTTATAAAAGGGAACACTTCTACACTGTTGGTGGGAGTCTAAACTAGTACAGCCTCTGTGGAAATCAGTGTGGTGATTCCTAAAAGTTCTAAAAGTCGACCTTCCATATGACTCTACAATCCTCCTACTGGTACTATACCAGAAGAAGTCAAATCATTCTGGGAAAAAGATACCTGCACATGTATGTTTATTGCAGCATTGTTCACAATAGCAAGAACATGGAACCAACTGTGATGCCCACCAAAAGAGGACTGGATTTTTAAAATGTGGTACATATACATGATGGAATATTACACAACCATAAAGAAGAACAAAATCATGAATTTTGCAACAACCTGCATGGAATTATAGTATATAATACTGAGTGATATTTCACAGAAACAAAGATCTGAGTATCACATGGTCTCAGTCATAAGTGGACCTTGAACAACTACTGTAATATTATAAGAAAAGGATTGAGAGGGGTGGAAAACTATGGGGGAGGCAGGGAGTTTGAATTAATGGTAGTCGATATCTGCCTGGGGAAGGGGGGGCACACCTCATCAGCAAGGGTACCTTCACAATGAATATTTGTATACCTAACCTTTAACTATACTCCACAATTTGAAAATAAAATTTTAAAACAATGAAAATCACCCATTAAAAAAAAGAGACAGACAAGTGGAACCTCATCAAGTTGACAAGCTTCTGCAAAACTAAAGAGACCATTAACAGAGCAGGGAGACAGCCCACAGACTGGGAAAAATATTTGACAACTGTAAGTCTGACAAAGGTCTAAATACCAGGATCTATAAGGAACTCAAACATGCTGAAAAGAAAAAAAAAAAAACATTACAAAGTGGGCAAGAGATATGAATAGACTGTTCTCAAAAGAAGTTGTATTGAGTAGCCAACAGATACATGAAAAAATGCTCAGCCTCACTATTCATCAAAGAAATGCAAATTAAAACTGTACTGAGATACCACCTAATTCCAGTAAGAATGGCTATCATCAAGAACTCAAAAAAACAGCAGATGCTGGAGGGATGTGGTGAAATGGGAACACTTCCACACTGTTGGCGGGAGTGTAAACTAATACAGCCTCTGTGAAAAACAGTGTGGCAATTCCTAAAAGATCTAAAAATCAACCTGCCATATGACTCAGCAATTCCCCTACTGGGAATATACTCGGAAGAACTCAAATCACTCTATAAAAAAGATACCTGCACATGTATGTTTGTCACAGCATTGTTCATAGTAGCTGGAACATGGAACCAACCGTGCTGCCCATCAAAAGAGGACTGGATTTAAAAATGTGGTACATATACACTATGAAATATTACACAACCATAAAGAAGAACAAAATCATGAACTCCTCAACAACCTGGAAGGACTTAGAGTCTATAGTAGTGGGTGATCTTTCACAGAAACAAAGAACTGAATATCACATATTCTCACTCATAAGCAGACCTTGACCTATTATCATAATACTATAAGGAAAGGATTGGCAGTAGCAGAAAACAGTTGGGAGGGGGGTGGGGAAGCAGGATTGGCAGTAGTGGGAATATGCTTGGGAAGGGGGTCACACTTCATCAACAAGGGTACCTGCATAATGAACATTTGTATGCCTAACCTTGAATTGTACCCCACATTTTTAAAATAAAAAATAAATAAAATAAAAATTATTCCCAGACATCCAATCCCTAAGAGAATATGTCATCTCCAGACCAGTCCTTCAGGAGATGCTCAAAAAGGTTTTGAACTCTGGTCACGTTTATCACAAAACAATGCAAGTACATAGTTAACAGAGCATACAGATTTTGCAAAAAAAAGTTATATATATTTCCTATATATATAGGACAGCAGAGAAATCCCTTAAGAATCCTATGACAGGAATAAACTCTCACATTTCAATAATTAATTTGCAAGTGAATGGGCTGAATATGGCACTAAAAAGGCATAGAGTAACAAATTTGATAAAGAAACATGATCCAATATTCTGTTGCTGCCAGGAAACTCATATGAATGCAAAGGACATCCACAGGCTCAAAGTAAAAGGTTGGAAATTGACAATTGACCCTTCAGGAAAATGGGAAGCAGAAACAGCAGCAGTAGCTATTCTGATTTCAGACAAAGCAGACTTCAAACCACCAAAGTGTAAAATGAACACTACATAAAGATGAAAATCTCTATCAATCAACAAGAAATATTAATCTTAAATGTATATGCACCCAACAAAGGAGCTCTAGGTTTTTTTAAACAACTGCAGAGTAAACTAAGAAAGGACATAGACATTCACACAGTAATAATTGAAGATTTCAATACCGTGCTAACAGCTCTAGACAAATCACTGAGGCAAAAACCAACAGTGATATCTGGAAACTTAACTTGACACTCAATCAAATGGATTTAATAGACACCTACAGAAAACTAAGCCCCAAAACTACAGAGTATACATTCTACTCATCAGCACATGGAACATACTCCAAAATCAATCACATTCTTGGACATAAACTGAGCATGAAAAAATTTCTTTTTTCCCATTTTTAAAAAGAGAGGACAGAAAAGCTCCCACAATGAGAGAGGATCTGAGGGGGTTGCCCCATGAACAAATTTCAAAAGGTAGAAATAATAACATGCATCTTCTCAGATCCCAGTGGAATAAAAATAAATACTGTCACCAACAAGATCCTCCCCAAATACCCAAAGACATGGATACTAAATGACTTTCTGCTGAATGACTTCTGGGTCAAAACAAAAACAAGCAAGCAAGCAAACAAACAAACGTGAAACAACACAGAAATCAAGACAGAAATGCAAAGATTCCTAGAGAAAGATGAAAACAAAGACCCATATTATCAGAGTCTCAGATGCCATAAAACCAATGATCAGAGGGAAATCCATAGCATTGCATATTCATATGAAGAAAATAGAGAGATCACAAATAAACAGTTTAACGTCACACCTATGGGAGCTGTAAAGGCAAAATCATCTACATTCTAATTTCCATAGAAAAATACAGATTACTAAAATAAAGTTACAACTGCATTATATAGAAGACAAAGATCAAAGAAAGGATGAAGAAGACAAAATCTGGTTCTTTGAAATAATAAATAAGAATGAACGAACACTGGACAGATTAACCAAAAAGACAGAGAAAGAAAGTCCAAATAATCACAATTAGAAATGAAAACTGTGATGTCACAAATGACCCTGAAGAAATTCAAAAGATTATCAGAGATTACTATAAACATCTGTGTGAAACTATATTAGAACATTTAAAGGTAATGGAGAATTTTCTGGTTTCAGAGAACCTCCGCAAGTTAAAACAAGGAGAAATTTAAAACCTAACCAGACTAATAACAACCAGGAAATCAACTCAGTTATAAGAAACCTCCCTGCTGAAAATAAGTCCTGGACCAGTGGCTTCTCAGTTGAATGCTACAAGGCATACAAGGAAGAACTGACACCCATCTTACTGAAGGTATTCCAGGCAATTGAGAAAGAAGGAATTCTCTCTAGCTCATTTTTATGAAGCTAACATCATACTGATACCCAAAGCTGGCAAAGCCCCAACCAGGAAAGAGAATTACAGTCCAACCTCCCTAATGAACATAGATGCAAAAATTCTGAACAAGATTCTAGCACATCAAATCCAACAACACATCTCAAGGACCATTTGCCATGGGTTTCATTTCTGTGATGCTGGGCTGTATCAATATTCACAAGACAATAAATGTAATTCAGCATATTAATATGATTAAAACCAAGCACCACATGATATCTCAATAGACACAGGAAAAGCATTCACAAATTCTGCAACCCTTCTTGACAAAATCCCTTGAAGACTTAGGCATAGAAGGAACATTTCTGCAATCAATATGATCCATCTGTGACAAAACTGCATCTAACTTTTTGCTTGATGTTCAGAAGGTAGAGCATTCCCCTTAAGAACTGGAACAAGACAAGTATGCCCACAGGGAAATCAGGGATATCCAAATAGTAAAAGAGGAATTTAAGTTATCTCTCTTTGCAGATGATATGATTACATACCTAAAAAACCCTGAGGAGTCTAGCAAACCTTTTTTGCACTAAGTGACTTGGGTAAAGCTTTGGGTGACAAAACCAGCATGCAAAGACAGCTGCATTTGTATACACCAACAGCAAGCAGGCTGAGAATCAAATGCAAAACACAATCCCATTTATAATATGAACACAAAAAAGAATTACCTTTGCACCCAACTATTGAGAGAAGTGAAATATCTTTACAATGAGAACTACAAAACTGTGCTCAAAGTAATCAAGGATGACACAAACAAATGGAAAAACATTCCATGCTCATGGATTGAAAGACTCTTTAAAATTAAAAAAAACCTAAAAGTAAAAAAAAGAAAGAATCAATACTGTCAAGATATCCATCCACCCAAGGCAATCAACAGATTCAATGCAATACCCATCAAATTGCCAACATCATTCTTCACAGACCTAAAAAATGACAATGCAGAAATTAATAGTGAAGAAAAAAATAATATGAATAGCCAAAGTGATCCTCAGCAAAAAGAGCAAAGCTGGAGATATCACACTTCCAGATTTTAAACTTTATTACAAGGCTACAGTAACCAAAACAGCAGGATATTGGTACAGGAATAGGTACATAGACCAATGGAAAAAGGCAGAGATTCTGGAAATTAAAACACAATCCCTCAACAATTCATCTTTGACAAAGACATCAATAATAATCACTGGGAAAAGGAAACCATATTTAGCAAATGGTGCTGGGAAAACTGGCTAGACACGTGTCAAAGAATGAAACTGGACTTGTACCTGTCACCATATGAAAAAATTAATGCAAAATCAATCACAGACTTAAATGTAAAACCTCAGACTACAAGAATCCTAGAAGAAAATATACGGAACACACTTCTGGACATCAGAGTAGACAATGAATTCACGACTAAGTCCCTAAAATAAAATGCAGCAAAAGTTAAGAGAGACATGTAGGACCTTATCAAACTGTAAAGCTTCTGTACAGCAAAAGAAACCTTTAAGAGAATAAAGAGACAGCCCATGAAATGGAAAAAAAATATTTGCTAGCTATGCATATGACAAAGCCCTAACATCCAGGATCTACATCGAACTCAAATGAACTGAGAGAAAAAAACAAACAACCCCACTAAATGTGGGCAAAGGACAGGAACAGACACTTTTCAACTTCTCAAAAGATGACATTCAAGCAGCCTTCAGACACATGAAAAAATGATTTGCATTTCTCACCTGAGAAATGCAAATCAAAACTACAATGAGATACCACCTAACTTTAGTAAGGATGGCTATCATTCACAAGTAAAACAAACAAAAAACAGATGCTGGTGTGGCTATAGAGAAAAGAGAATGTTTCTACAATGTTGGTGGGAATATAAAGTAGTACAACCTCTATAGAAAGCAGTGTGGCAATTTCTCAAAGAACAAAAAATCAAGCTTTCATATGATCCAGCAATTCCTTTTCTGGGAATATACCTGAAGAAACATAACTCACTCTACAAAAAAGACACCTGCACAGGCATTTTTTTTCAGTCGAGCTACTCACAATAGCAAAAACATGGAGCCAACACTTTCCTATCCAAAGTGTACTGTATAAAGAAAACGTAGTACATATACACAATAGAATGTTATGCAGCCATGAAGAAAAACAAAATCATGACCTTCACAACAACTTGGATGCAGTTGAAGGCTATCATTCTAAGTGAATTATCACAAAGAAATGAATACCACATGTTCTCACTCATAAATGGGCCCTGAACATTAGCCACATTAGCACAAAGGTGGGATTGGCAGTCATGTGGTATGGCTAGGAAAAGTAAGGAGGGAAAAATGAAAAGGGCATATGCCAACACAATGGGCGTCTGATCCATAAACTTTACCTACATGCAGCCTACTTATGTTGCAAACTCTCTTTGTTATGACGGACTAAGTGAGAAGATACACCAGCAAGTTTAGTCTAATTAATTATGAATTTATTAAACATGCAGGTCAAGAGTAGGCAAACACCAGGAAAACTCTTGGCAAATTAGTGCAGTTTGTGACAAACTTTTATAGGTAAAATGTGTAGCATTGGCTACATAGCAACTTAGTGACCATAGCAACTATTAACTAATGACTTGGCAATCAAAATGGGAACTTTGATTGTTAGGGAGTTTTGATTAATTTCATGTCACGTAGGTATAGCCAGTGCTCAGAAAGTCCCTGGAGTTCTGCCATTAAGATATAGTTTAAGGTAGTTATATAGAGACAAGGAAGAAAAACCATTATACAATGGAGTTACATTGGTTAGGTCACTAACAGAATATAAGAACAAACTATGAAAATGTCAAAGTGTAACATATGATTTTAGTTAACAAAGCATATAATTACATGGAAGCTATGGCAAAGGAGTTCTGTAATGGTCAGCAGGCAATGGTCAGCATAACCTGCCCAAAATAGACAAAGCTGGGGGTCTGTGGTTATGGGAACATTACTGTAATCACACGTAGACATTGATTCTTAGGTCAGGCAGGTAATTAAGATGAAAGTTTTAAACAAAATGTAGTAAACTGGTTAATATTATTACTTTGCTAGCAACTTGATTTTATTAGCTGATTTAGCTTATTTCATTCCCCCCTTTTAGTTGTGCATGAGTCAATTCATTGACTCTTTAGTTAAAGGAAGAAAATTATAATATGCTGATATACAAAAGTTTTACTGAGTTGATTCACTTCTTGACAATGTTAACAAAACAGTTTAAAATGTGAGGTACCAGATCTGGAAGAGTTACTTTAAACTGGACTGGGTTTGAGTAAGGGGTTCAATTTTGGACAGCTAAAACTTGTCCTGAAGTAAAGGAACTTAAAGTGAAAGTAGTATGATAAGCTGAACCCAAAGGGGTGCTTGCTAGAATAAACCAAGGTAAACTTATTTTTAGCATAATAAAGCAATAATATATCCAGTACATGAGAAATAAAACAGTGTTAACAGATCTTTCTTGCAGCATGACCATTCTGCAGGAGCTGCAGTCAGCAGTGCTGTTTTAAATCCTAGAAACAAGTGGGATAACAAAAAGGAGAGGCAAGGGATGAGTGCAATGCATTCAGTTATGGCCAAAGTTGCACGATTTCTGCCGCTGGCTGGTCAGGTGATGTAGGACAATGGGCTCAGAGGGTGATTTTGAGAGGATTATCAGGATGTTGGTTCACAGTTTAGTTGTTGTTTGGGTGAAGGGGCATGCCAATGTTTTAACTGTAGGCTTGGCTGAGCCAGGCTTTGGTATCCACAACTTCCTTGACTTGTGAATGATGAATCCAGGTTGGTATCTCACTAACCTTGAGTGACATTGGGGTGGTGAGGATGACTTTGTATGGTCCTTTTTAGGAGGGGTTCAGTCCTTTTTTCAGAACTTTTTGACATAGACCAGATTTTCAGGCTGGAACGGATGACACAGTGTGGAAGTTGGAATTGGCAGTACAGCACAGATGTTGGTGTGGACAAGGTTCTGCACCTGTTGCAAAGACTGGAGATATTTTAATAGAGATTAGTTAGTAAAGTTTTTAAGAATAAGATCCTGTAAGCGGGGTAACAGAGGAGGGGGTTTTTTAAACATGATTTTATAGGGAGTAAACCCAACCTTATATGGGGTATATCAAGCTCGAAGGAGACCTAGGGGTAAAAGTGTTATCTATTTTTTACCGGTTTCTATTATTAATTTAGATAAAGTATGTTTTAAAGCCTGATTTATGTATATTATCTGTCCAGAGCAGTGGTTGGTAAGCACAATGTTGTTTTTATTTGATGTTCTGTGCTGTATTAACCAGCTGTACTATAGACAAGGTGAAGGCAGGATCATTGTCAGAGTCAATAGCAAGAGAAATCCTGTACCTAGGAATTATTTTATTTAATAAGTATTTTATTTAATAAATATTTTATTTAATTGTTTTATTTAATAAGTATTTTATTTAATAAATATTTTATTTAATTGCAACCATAAGGGCAGTTTTATTTCTTGTGGCAAACGCTTCTACCCATCCCAAAAATGTATCTACAGACACCAGCAAATAATTGTATCCTGCATGTGGAGGTTTTATTTCAGTGAAGCTTATTTTCCATTATTCACCAGAGTTTAATCTTCATGCCCTGATTCCTGGAAGGAGTTTTGGCCCTTTTTTTGGGATTGACACAAGCACAAGCAGGACACATTAAAGTTGTTGAATTAGCTTGATTTTTTAAAGTTATTGATAATGTAAAAATGGTTTAATGGTTTGGCCATTTTGGTTTTTTCTAGGTGGATGGTAAAGTGGAGTTGTTATTATTTTTTTTGCAAGAATTTTAGATAGAACAATTCTGGAGTCTTTAACCCAACAGCCATCAGGTTTTTTGTTAGCTCCCGCCAGCTCTACAGCCTCTTCTTCTCTATGTGTATATCTGGGCCAGTGTGGGAGGGAAGGGACTGGAAAAGTTTTAGCTGGTAAACTAGTTAGGGGTTCAATTGGGAATATTGCTGCTTCCCGAGCAGTCTGGTCTTCCAGGCAGTTTCCAATTGTTTTTAGAGTGTCAGATTTTTGGTGAGCTTTACAATGAATAACAATTACCTCTTTAGGGAGTCAAACAGCTTCTAAGAGGGTTAATTTTTTTTATTTTCAATAGTTTTACCTGCTGCAGTGGGAAGGCCATGATCTTTGTACATCATGGCATGTACATGAAGTGTAGCAAAGATATACCGGCTGTCCATGAAGACGTTTACTCATTTTTTGGCTCTCCAGCACAGGGCCTGGGTTAGAGTAGTTAACTCAGCCCTTTGAGCAGAAGTACCCTGAGGCAGTGCCTATGACCAGATTACATCAGGAGCTGTAGTTATCAGTGTACCAGCCTTACAGACTCCATTTAGTATCAGGCTGCTACAATCCATAAACAGGTCAGCATCAGCCCAGTGCAGAGAAGTGTCCCGGAGATCAGGTCAGCCAGCCTAGGTAATGTCCAACACATCCTCACAGTCATGCAATGGCGTCTCCAGATGGCTATCAGGCAACAGGGTTGCCGAGTTGAGGCACTGAGTAGGAGAGAAAGTTAGTTTAGGCTAGTCTAGTAGTAGGCTCTGATAATGGGTAATATGTGTATTTGACATCCAATGGCCAGAGGCTCCCCGGAGCAGAGTCTCAACAGCATGGGGAGCAGTTAGAGCTGGGTTTTGGCTGAAAGTTCACTTACCTGCTTCTTTAACCAGCAAAGTCATGGCCACAATGACTTGAAGACAAGTGGGCCAATTAGAACCTACCGGGTTTAGTCTCTTTGACAAATAGGCCGCCAGTCTTTTCGATGGCCCTAGGGTCTCAGTGAGAACCCCTTTGGCAATTCCTCATTGTTCATGAATGCACAAGTGGAAAGGTTTGGTAACACTGGGAAGGGCTAGTGCTGGTGCTTGAGTTAGAGCTCTTTTTAGTTGCTGGAACACTTGGTTCTCAGCAGGTCTAATTTAGGGATTTATCCCCTGCTGTAGCCGAGTACAAGGGTTTGGCAATTTTGGAAAATCCTGGGATCCATAGCCGACAATACACTGCCACCCCCAGGAATTCTCGTACCTGTTTCTTGGTGGTTGGCATGGGAATTTGGAGAATGGCTTCTTTCCGGGCTGAGGTTAGGGCTCGCTTGCCCTCTTGCAGCTGGTATCCAAGGTATGACATGTTGGCAGAGCAAAGTTGTGCTTTCTTTGCTGAAACTCTGTAGCCCAAGTCCTGGAGAAGCTGTAACAAAGCTTTAGTACCTTGAAAAGAGGTGTCCAAGTCTGCAGCTGCAAGTAGGAGGTTATCCATTCAGGTTGTTGGCCACAGAACCCCAACAAATCCTGTTGCAAGGCCTCCCCAAAGAGGGTTGGGGAATTCTTGAAGCCTTGTGGTAGTCATGTCCAAGTTAACTGATTGGTGTCTCCTGTGTCTGGATCTATCCACTTAAAAGCAAAAATAGGTTGTCTGACAGGAGACAGTGGGATAGAGAAAAAAGCATCTTTTAGGACTAGCACAGTATATACTTGATGTTGAGGGGGAAGTAGACTAAGTGTACAGGTTAGAAACAGTTGGATAAATTGTTTTTGCCTGCTTGTTGACTTTTTTAAAGTCTTGAACTGAATGGTAGTCAGAAGTTCCTGGTTTCTGAACTGGCAAGAAAGGTGTGTTCCATACAACTTGTATGGAGTCAGAATGTTGGCAGCTAATAATTTTTTTTATTTATGAGAAGCAATTCTTTTCCATGCCTGCAAACACATAGGGTTCTGGCAGACTTGGGCAGGAATAGCTTATGCCAGTAAACTTACCACCACTGGAGTGTGATGCTTCGCCAATCCTGGTGGGTTGGTTTTTGCCCAGATGGAAGAAAACTCCTGCTGCAACTGTAGAAGTAAGCTTGACAGAATATTTTTAGTAGTAGACTTTGGAGAGGGTAAAAGATATTCTTCAGAAAGTGGAACAGTTAAGAGCATTTGATATGCAGTAGGAATAAACATTTCAGTTTTGTCAGGTGAAAACACAATGGTTGCTCTTAATTTCCAGATCATATTTCTACCCAGGAGAGGGAATGGACATTCAGGAGTTACTAAAAATGAGTGCATTACCCTCTTTTATTCAAAGTCAACAGTCCCATTAGAAGTGAATTTGTAGTTGGTAATTATTCCTGTTTTTCCTTGTATTAAAAGTTGATTTTTAGACATAGGTCCTGATGGTAACTTTAGAACTGAAAGTTCTGTCCCAGTGTCCATTAAGAGTTTAACTGGGTGGCCCCTGATAGCTGCGGTTACCATAGGCGATTGAGGGCCCAAGGAGAAAAAGCCTTGGCCTCTTCAGCCTGAATTATTTTTTGTCTCTCTGGCCAAGGGCAGGACCAGGATGGGCTTAGGGTTCAGGTCTTGGTTTTTTTGTGGAGGGTGATAGGGACAATCTTTGACCCAATGTCCAAGCTCCTTGCATTAAGCACACTGGTTCTTTGCTAACTTAATGCGTTCAAGTTTTTGAGCCTTTTGGCTTTTTTGGTTATCAGACTTTTCATATGAAGGCTTGGAACCAGTTTTGGGGGCTCTGAGGGCAGTCACTAGGATTTTGACCTGTCTTCTTGAAGCTTTGTCAGCTGCCTGTACTGCTTGTTTCTGTTTTTCAGCATCTCAGTTATTGTAAATTTTTGAGCTATTTAAGCAGCTGAGAAATGTTCATTCCTGCAAAGCCTTTTAATTTATGTAATATTTTTCGAATATCGGTAGCCATTTTTGCCACAAAGGCCAAATGGATGGCCTGAGCATTTTCAGGAGCCAACTGGTCAAAAGGGGTGTAGGTTCAAAATGCCTCTTGGAGATGTTCAAAGAATGTCCTTGGGGACTCCTCGGGTCCCTGGAGAACCATAGTAGTTTTAGATAAATTAATAGGTTTTTGGGCTGCCCCCTTTGAACTTGCTAATAGAGTCTGGTGAAAAAGTTTTAATGTCCTGGAACCTGTCAAAGTGTTAGGGTGTCAGTTTAGGCAAGAGGAGGGAAAAACCTTATTTAACATTTTTTGATCTTTTTTCTGAGTATAAGTAAATAGGGTTAAAAGAAGTTGCTGGCAGTTATTCTAGGTGAAGCGGTGAATGCGCATGATTGATATTAGTAAAGAAATTGAAACCTGTGGTTTTTCTGAGATTAAGAAAAGAATAAACATCAGGAAGGGTCACTTATCTTGATTTGTCCCTTGTGGAACTTCCCGGAGGGGAAGATGGGGGGCTGGATTTGTTCAAGAGTGGAGCTGAGTTACCAAAGGTGGCGACGACAGAGGGGAGGTGGTGATACTGGTCCCGCCTGCAGAGTTTAAGAATAAGATAAAAAATGGCTTTTGGCTCTTGTTTTGTTTTTTTTTACTTTTCTATTCTGGCTTTTGGAAATATTTTTGTGATAATCTATTTTCAAGGGCATGAATAGGAAACAGTGGGAATTTGAATATTATTTGGATTTAATAAAATACTAAGTGAGAGCATAGACAAAATTATTAAACAAGCAATGATGAAAAACATAGAAAAATATTGGAAAAATAGGAACAATACTGGAAAGTGAAAGTAGTCCCACAAACTATATGCATGACTAGCCAAAAGCTTTAATTTATTAATGTAAGTTGAAACATTTTCCTGCAAACCATTTATAACTGTGTTTTAACAAGGAAATATAGTCACCTTGACAAAGTCTGAAGAAAAATTGAAAACATTAGAGACATGTAATTAGGTTGTAGCCCAAATTGAGAACTTAAAACAGGTAAACATTGGCAAGTTATACTTTTACAGAAATTGATAAACCCAGGTTATTTTGTTATTTATCCTGTGTTGGATTAATAATCCTTGGGCCTAAGAGGAAATTTTGAAGACCTAAGTAACTTGGCAGTGAAAAGCATTATAGCTGATTACAAACTGTTGTCAGTGAATTTAATTTACCTGGCCTGCAGGCAATTCAGAAGGGGGTGAGGTAATTGTAGTTCCTAAAGCTTGTTTTTTTTTCCCCTCTATTGTTTAAAGGAGAACATTGTTTTATTATACAGTCCAGGGGACTGGAGGGTCAAGAAGCCTGTGACCCCATATTAAATGACAAACAAACAAACAAAATATAATGACAAACAAGACGTGTCCACACCAAGTGAGAAAAGTTATGGATCCCTGTCATAGCCTCAAGGCAGAAAATCACAGGTCCCTGGCACAGCCTCAGGGCAGAAAACCAGAGAACTTTATTCAGCCAACATCTTGGCCCAATGAATAGTGTCCAAAGGGCGACTACATCAGGCCTCAACTCCCTTAAACAGAATTGTGGCCGCAAGCAAAACAGAACAGATTTTTACTGGTAAACAGAACAAATTCTTGCCTCCTGGGAGAATGCAGATGGACTCTGGTTTCTTTGAAATGAGAGGAGTCAGCAGTCATTCCAACCTCCTCCAAGCCAGATGAGAGCTTATGGGGTCCTGAATAACTCAGGGGGTACCTCCTCAATAACTCCCCATTGGACTGGGGAGAGCTGGAGTGACGCTTGTCTCCCAAAGTTGGCAACTTCTCACTGGGACCCCCAAATGTTATGACCAAGTAAGCAAGAAGTTACACCAGCAAGTTGAGTCTAATTAATTTTGAATTTATTAAACACGTGGGTCAAGAGTGGGCAAACACCAGAAAAACTCTAGCCAAATTGGTGCAGTTCGTGACAAGCTTTTATAGGTAAAATTTGCAGCATTGTCTACATAGCAACTTAGTGAGCACAGCAACTATTAACTAATGTTGACAACCAAAACTGGAACTTCGATTGTTAGGGAGCTTTGATTAATTTCATGTCAGGTAGTTATAGCCAGTGCTCAGAAAGTCCCTGGAGTTCTGCCATTAATATATAATTTAAGGTAGTTATATAGAGACAAGGAAAAAAAAACATTATACAATGGAGTTACCTTGGTTAGGTCACTAGCAGAATATAAGAACAAACTATGAAAATGTCAAAGCATAGCATTTGATTTTAGTTAACAAAGCATACAATTACATGAATGCTATGGCAAAGGAGTTCTGTAATAGTCAGCAGGCAACGGTCAGCACAACCTGCCTGAAGGAGACAAAACTGGGAGTCTGTGGTCATGGGAACATTACTGTAACCACACATAGACATTGATTCTTAGGTCAGGCAGGTAACGAGATAAATGTTTTAAACAAAATGGAGTAAACTGGTTAATATTATTACTTTGCTAGTAATTTGATTTTATTAACTAATTTAGCTTATTTCACCTTCTAACCCACAACGCAAAGAAAATAAAATAATAAAAATAAATAATAGGAATAATATATCGTTATTGCTAATGTCTGATTCTGGCTGGGCATGGTGGCTCACAACACTAATCCCCGCACTTTGGGGGGATCACTTGAGGCCAGGAATTTGAGACCAGTCTAGGTGAATAGTGAGACCTTTTCTCTACAAAAAGTACAAAAATTAGCCTGGCATAGTGGTGCAGGCTCGTAGTCCCAGCTCCTTGGGAGGCTAAGGTAGAAGGATTGCCAGAACTCAGGAGGTTGAGGTTACACTGAGCCATGATTGTTCCACTGCACTCCAGTTTGGACCACAAAGTGAAACCTTGACTAGAAAAAATAAAAATAATAAGTCAGTTTCCATCTGTGGTAGAGAGAACAACAGTCTTCCAATGATGTCAATGTGAATGTATTAGGTTACATGGTAATGGAGAATTAATCTGCAAATGGAATTACAGTTAATCAGCTGACTTCAAGATAAAGACACTGACCTGGATTATTTTCATGGGCCCAATCTAATCACAGGGGTCCTGAAAAGTGGAAGGGGAAGACGGAAGAGGATAGCCAGAGAGATGGCAACCTGACAAGAATTTGGCATTGCTGACTTTGAAAATGAAGAAAGAAGGCAATGGATCAATGAGTGCAGGCCACCTAGAAGTTGAAAAAGGTAAAGAAACAGATTTTCTCCTAAAGCCTCCAGAGAGAAACAACTTGATTTTAATCCAGTGAGACTCATTTCATAAATCTAACTTCCTGAATCCTAAAACAATACATTTTCATTGTTTAAGCCACTACATTTCTCTTAACTTATTATAGCAGTAACAAGAAACAAAACAAAATTTGGTATCTGGAAGTGGGATGTTGCTGTAGCAAATACTTTTAAAATGTGGAAGTGATTTTAGAGTTACACAGAGGGAAAGAGCTGCAAAACTTTGAGAAGCATGGTTTTGAAAAAGCCTAGATTTTCTTGAAAAGATTATTAGTAAAAATATATATATTAATGATTCTACCAGTAAGGGCTTAAGAAAGTGAGAAACATGGTAAAGAAAATATATTGCCCCAGAGAATATTCAAATTATTATGAACAAATTTTAAGAAGAAATATGGTTATTAAAGGCACTGTTGGGAGGCTCAGAAAAAATGAGGAACATATTATTAGAAACTGAAGAAAAAAGAGTCATTATTAATAGAGGAAGAAAACTGAAGGAAATTTTATCCTGCAGTTATGTGAAAAGCAACATTTGTAAATGATGCATTTGAACATTTAGCTGAGGCATTTAGAAGCAAAGGATTGAACATGTGGCTTGATTTCTTCTTGATGCTTACAATAAAATGTGAGAGGAGAGTGATAAATTGAGGGGAAAACTTTTAAATAAAATTAAATCACAATATAATGACTTGGGGAATTCTTATTCCAGTCAGATTTCAAAAATGTGCTAAAATTAAGAGATTAACCGTCAGGAAATCATGGCCAACAGAAAAAGCCAAGGATGTTGCTGCTGCACAACCTTTTACTAATACCTCAGAAAGATAAAAAAGAATATTCAGTCACAGGAAAAACTCTTTAAAGAGCTTCAGTATAGGACTCATAGATTCCCTCAGCCATCTCAATAGAAGCAAAAAATAAAAATGGAATTATCTAGGAAATATTTGTGGATAAACCTCTTATTATGGAGTGAATTTTTATGACATATGACTCAAATGTTTGTAAGAATTGTATACCAGAAATAACACTACCAGGTTGAATAAAAAGGGACAGAGTATAAAACAAAAGAAGACTTTCAGGCACCTCAATATTCTACAGGCAGAAAACAGGCTGATAAACTTACTTGGATGCAAACAAGTGCTTTTTTCATGAAAAAGGAAAAATGACAGGAGGATGGAGCCTTCAACCAAGAGGTTTCAGCAGGTAAGGCAAAGAAATGAACCATTTTCTAGACCCTTCAGAAAAGAAAGCAACCCTGAAAACATACCTTAATTTTAGTCCAGTGAGACTCATTTCAGACTTCTGACTTCCAGAACTTTAAGGTAATGAATTTTTATTTTTTAATCCTCTAGCTTTGTGGTAGTCTGTAACTGCAGAAATATGTAACTAATAAAACATAAAAGAGAAAGAATAAAATATATGAGCCCAGGCCCAGACACACAAGGATGACTTCCCTTTATCTTAGAGAGAAAAAAAAAGTTCTACTAGTTTTATGACTACTACTCATAATTGTGAAATGCATGGTAAATCATTCTGTGAGTGTTTTCTTTAATGATAAAAGGCATATTACAAGACATATCTGTAAGGAAGAAGTCTCTGAAACTCTTCTGGTTTTCCTAATTTTAAATAAGGAGAGCAAAATTTAATGAGATACATTTATAGTATGGTTCATCAAGTGATTTTCTAGATCTTATATTGGGTCAAGAAAAAAATAGTTGTTTATTATAAAACACATGAGTCCTAAGCCCCTTAACATGCAGATCTCTCAACTATAATTGAGATGCTAAAGCACCATGGTTTTTACTATTTCTGGGTGCTGCTTCCTAGCCTCAACAGTACCATAATAAGTAGAAAGTGCATTTTCATCTCTTATCACATTTTCTGTTTCAGATACTGGAAGTCTTAAGGCATCTTGGATAAGACAGAATTACCCAGAAATACAGCAGTCATCTTGTAGCCATGAGAAGCATTAGATTGAAAACTCTACATTAAGATGATATTGAAGGAAACCTAAGTCTTTGAAAACCTTGAGTAGCTATACTAGCTCAAAAGCTACCTAGTGTCAGACTATTTTAAGTGAGAAGAAAAGTCTATTTCCTCAAAACCAATTTGAGATATTATTATTTATAGCCAACATATTTCTGCCTGATATGAAAGGGTGCTAAAGAAGAGAGAAAACTAAAGATAGAAAATTTATTAGCAGTGAAACCTCTTGGAAAACCTATATTTAGCAATATCTCTAAACCCTACATTGTATCAAGACATAGACAAAGCTAGATTTTAACAAAATAAAACTTTAGTATCAAAGGCCAAATGAGTAGATTTTTTAAGAGGTAAGATTCTTTAATAAAAGTTGTGTGAAATAAAAATAGGAGAAATAAACTGGTTCCGTGTTCATGAAGCAAGCCTAAAATGAATTGTCGCTAGGAAAACCAAAGGTCCCAATGTGCAAATAAAGAAAAAGAGCAAGTAGATGCAAAATAAAAATTTAAAAATCTTGTGATATTAGAAACAAAAATGTTTTCTAAATCCAAATAATCCCTTTCTCGTCAGAAAACTAGATGACTTTCTAGTGAATTTTAAAAAAACAATCCCATGTCTCTAGATACAATGGTATCTCCAACACTTTCTATGGAAGCATTCCCACAACCGAATTATTTCTACAGACACATGATCAAAGTTCTTTTTCATTAATTTTCAAAGCATAAGTATCATATCAATAAAACTTCAGCAAACAGGAGTGAATAACAGCTTTCACAGTCAGATAATCTGTGCAGCATTTAATATTTTTTTCCATTAAAAAAAATATGTTATTTTTAATTTTAAAATTGTGAGTTACAATTCAGGGTAAGGTACAAACGTGGTCATCATACAGGTAAAGTGTGGGTAACCTTATTGATGTTATATGCCCTCCCTCCCCTGGCAGTGTCCTGCTACTGCCAATTCCTTTCTTATAGTATTATGATAAATGTTCAGGGCCCACATATGAGTGAGTACATGTGGTACTCAGATGCTGTGAATATTTTATACATCGGCAACCCCTTTGGGTCCCCTCCCACTGTGGGAACTTTTCTGTCCTCTCAATAAATCCTGCTTTCTCAAAAAAATATTTTAGACAGTATTTTTCCCAAATGGGTCTATTTACAAATACACCTCTGACCACCTGTGTTTTGTTGTTGGTGGTATTGCTATTGCTGTTTTAAATCAACAAGAAAAATAGAAATAGTTACTGGACTTTTTCTGGTAGTTTTTGCTTAATTTAACTCATAATAAGCAACATCAGGATGCCAAGAAGAACTGAATTTAATGAAAATAAAAATGTATTTACCTTTATGTCCCAAGCTTGTAGTCCGCTGTCCTCTTTCAGGTTTACTCCCAGAAGCATGGAACCAGGGTTGCTGTGCCCCACAGGAGTTGAAAAATGACAGGTCTCTATACATTATTTATAATAAAACAGAAAACATAAGTAAATATTTCCCTGAGCTCTGTGAGATCTTCCTGTAAATTAATAGAAACCAAAGTAGGAGTCATGAGAACCACAAATTGAGGACAGTTGATCAGAAGTTCCAAAGGCCTGGACTTGTGACTGGTGTATGGAATGGAGGGGATACAGTTTTGGGGACTGAGATCTCAACCTGTGGGATCTGATATTATCTCCATCCATCCAGATAGAAAGTGTTAGAATTGAATTGAAGGGCACTAGCCGGTGTCTGCTGCTTAATGTGTGTGTGTGTGGTGACCCCCATACATTTAGCTACAGAAGTCTTCTGTGTTGATGATTGTTGTTGTGTGATGTAAGAGTAGAGGAAAAACAGTTTGAGAGAGCTTTACCCTATGGATAAACCAATACACCAAACACAAATTTAAGTTAATATCATGGTGGGGTTATACTGTAGGGCTATATATAGCTCTGTTTACAACAATACCCAGGATTTATCCTTCCAAATCCTATTTAATATCAGGTCTATGGAATCAAACAAATTATAGTCCTTACCCACAACTGAAGTGAAGGCTCCTCATTCCCTGTGACTTAAGGTTAGCTCAGAATCAACGTTGGGCTAAGGCCACAGGGGACGTACATTGGTGCCAACAGCCTAGTAGATCTTGGAAAGGATTGAAAAATATAGTACATTAAGCATCAATAATACTTGATAATTCAGTTTTTTGCATATAAGGTCATCTCTAAAAAATTATAATTTTATACTATTGAAGATGGTAAATGCAGATCATGCAGAATGTGCTATAATCTACAGTAAAGCTAATTAATAGCTTGGAAGTTTGTTTTTAAAAAAATGTATCATTTTGATGAAAATAGCATATAAAAACAGCTATCATTATTGAACTATGTATTAAAAACTATGTTAAGTGCTTTATATTTATTTTTCAGTGAATCAACCCAATACACTCCCATATATTTGCATGAACAAATTGAGAAGGATTTTAAAAAATTCATTCATGGTAACATTAAAAAAATATATATTTAGGAATAAATTTGACATAAGAAGGAAACAAATTATACTCTGTAAACTGTTAAATGTTATTGAAAAAATAAAATCATAAATAAATGGAAATCTTCCCTATGCTCTTGGATTGGAAGACAATACTGTTAAGATGGCAATACATCCTTGATGTACAGATCCAACATAATCACTATCAAAAATTCAGCTGCCTTTTGTAGAGAAATTGACATATTTTTCTAATAATTCATATGGAAATTAGAAGAGCACAGAAAAGACGTCAATAGAAAAAGAATTTCAAAGTTGGAGGATTAACTTTCAAAAGTAAAAACTTATTACAAAGCTACAGTAATCAAGATAGAATAGTACTGGGCTGGACATAGTGGCACATGTCTTCAATCCTGGCACTTTGTGAGACTGAGATGGGAGAACTGCTTGATCCCAGGAGTTCAAGTCTAGCTTGGGAAACATAGTGAGACCTGGTCTCTACAAAAATAAATAAATAATGCATACATACATTCATCCATACAAACATACCTGAACCTGGTGACACATGCCTGTAGTTCTAGCTACTTGGAAGACTGAGGCAAAAGGATTGCCTTAACCCAGGAAGTAGAGGCTGAAGCAAGCCATAATTGTGACACTGCAATACAGCCTGGGTAACAGCGTGAGACTTCAATCCAAAAAAAAGAAAAAAGAAAAAACATTGTATAGTACTGGCCTAAGAATACACACAAGGATCAATAGCACAGAGTTTATAATCCAGACATAAACTCATATTTATGGTCAATTGATTTTTAATTTTGGCCCCAGCATAATTAAATTTGGATAATCTTTTTAAAAATTAATTTTATTTCAAAGATGTGGGGTGCAATTCAGGATTAGGTATACAAGTGAACATCATATAGGTAAAGTTTCAACTCCCTTTGGTCCCCACTTTGCCTGATTTGAGATCAGGTACCCTTATTAATGTTATGTGCCATCCATCTTCCTCTGGAAGTTTCCAACTTCTGCTAATTCCTTTCTTATAGTATTATGGTAAATGTTCAGGGTCCACTTATGAGTGAGAACATGTGGTACTCTGTTCTTTGTTTCTGTGATAGATCACTGAGTATGGTAGACTCTAAAACCATACAAGTTGCTGTGAAGTCCATATGTGTGTCCTTTATTTTTGCCCACTTTTTAATGGGGATGTTTGTTTTTTCCTTTCAGCATGTTTGAGTCCCTTGTACTCCTGGATGTTAGGCCTTTGTCAGATATGCAGTTGGAAAATATTTTTCCCATTCTAATGGGCTGTCTCCCTGCTCTCTTGATGGTTTTTTTGCTTTGCAGAAGCTTTTCAGTTTGATGAGGTCCCACTTGTCTATCTTATCTCTTATGGCATGAGCTTTGGAGGTTAGCACAGTAGGGATAGTCTTTTCAACAAATGTTCCTAAGTAACTGGGTATCCATAAACAAAAGAATGAAATCAGGCTCCTACAAATCATTTCCAAAAAAAAAAAATCAAAATGGAAATGAAAGTCTCATAGAAGTAAAAAGTAGAAAGAGGATACTAGAGACTGGGAAGGGTAGTAGAAAGGGAAGAATAGAAGCAGCTTTGTTAAAGGATACAATATTGTAGCTAGATAAGAGGAGTTACTTCTAGTGTTCTGTAGCACTGTAAAATGACTATCATTGTCAATAATGTATTGTATCATTTCAAATAGCTAGAAGGAAGATATTGAATGTTCTCAATGCAAAGAAATGATAAATATTTAAGATGATGGATATTCTAATTGCTACGATTACATTGTATGTATCAAAATACCACTATGTATTCCATAAGTATGTACAAATATTATGTATCAATTTTGAAAATTTTCTAAATGGATTGAAAATCTAAATGTAAGCACTAAAACTATAAAAATCTTAGAAAAAGGTTGACATAAATATGACGTTGAATTAGGCAAATGCACAAAAGCACAAGCAACAAAATAGAAAATAAACTAGACATTGTTATAGCCACATTGTGAGAAAGGAGATGCCAACACATAGAAAGCGTCGAATTATGAGTCCTTTATTTAGCTGGTGACCGAGTGCAGATTAGTGTCCAAAGAACTCTTGGCCCCGAACAGAATGAGTAGGGGGTATATAAATGCAGAAATTTCGTAAGATGTACAGTTTGATTTATATTTCTTGGCAAAACATTCAATTGTGAAGCTATACAAATAGCTATAGGATTTGTAGCTAGGGAGTTTCCAAGCACTGAGGGGAACAAGAATGAGGGTGTGTGGTGTGATTATGGGAAGGTTACGTAAGGGGGTTATTTCTAGGTTAAGATGGCAGATCTGTTACAAAATGGAGTTACTTATGTCAAGCAAGTCATTACAGGCTATTATAGGTTTTTCAGATCGATATTTCATTCCCCTTTTTATTTATTCGTGAGTCAATGTGTTGTCTCATCAGTCATGAGTATGTTATTTCAAGAGGGGGAAGGCAGATTAAGAAGCAACACAAGAATATAGTAGGACAGTAATACATTCTATGCATAGGAGATAAGATAGCTTTAACAGTGACTTTTCACCACATGTCCAGTCTGTGGCTGTCAATGCTATTCCCAAAGCTAAAGTAATTTGGATGAATAAGGCAAGGGTTAAGGGTGATAAAAATACATTCAGGGAATTATTAACCAGTTAAACAGTCTATTCTGGGCAGTCAGAATCTCATGTTTCAGCTGGGTATTGGTTGGTCAGCCAGTGGTGCAGATGAAGCAGGAAAGTGGGCTCAGAAGGTGATTTTGAGAGGATTTTCAGAGTCCCTGGGTGTTGTCTATTTGGCTGAGCAGGTTGTTGGAGCAACGTAATTTTCCTTGGCTTTTTTTGACTCATTAGTGATGAATTTAAGCTAGTATTCTATTAACCTTGAGTGCTGTTGGTGTGGTGATGATGACAATGAAGGGTCCCTTCCAGGTAGGGGTCAGTCCTTCTTTCTGGAATTTATTGACAAAACCAAGTTCTCGGGTTGGAACAGATGACAAGACATGGAAGGCAGAGTCAGCAAGACTAAACAGACATTGGAGTGGACAGCAACCTGGACTTGTTGGAGGGACTGGAGATAATTTAACAGAGATTGATTAGTAATTTTTTTTTAAGAATGGGATCCTGTAACTGGGGTAAAAGAGGAGGGTTTTTCCCAAACTTGATTTTATATGGAGTGAACCCAGCCTTGTATGGGGTGCATCAGACCTGGAGAAGGGCCAAAGGCAAAAGCCTTGTTCATTTTTCACTGGTCTTTATTATTAATTTGGTTAAAGTACTTTTTTTTTTGAGTTGGAGTCTCACTCTGTTGCCAAGACTGGAGTGCAGTGGCCGCTTCTGGTCACTGCAGCCTTGACCTGCTGGTACTCCAGCTATCCTTCCACCTCAGCTTTCCAAGTAGCTGGAATTACAGGCAAGTGCTACCATGCCTGGCTAAGTTTTTGATTTATTGTAGAGATGAGGTCTCACCAAGTTGCCCAGGCGGGTCTCGAACCTGCAGGTTCAGGCAGTCCACTCACCTCAGTCTCCCAAAGCATGGGATTACAGGCTGAGCCACCGAGCCCGGCTTAAAGTACTTTCTAAAGTTCAGTTTATGCATTCTACCTGTCCAGAGCTTTGTGGTAGGTAAGCACAATGTAATTTTCAGTCAATGTTTAGTGTTTTACTAACCAGCTGAACTGTGGACAAGGTAAAGGTAGGACCATTATCAGAGTCAATAGAGAGAGGGAGCCCAAACCTAGAAATTAATTTATTTAACAAAAACCTTGCAACTGTAAGTGTGGTTTTACTTTTTGTGGCAAAAGCCTTTACCTATCCAGAAAAAGTATTCACAAACATCAGTAGATAACTGAACCCCACCTGAGAGGGTATTATTTCAATAAAGTCTATTTCCCATTTTTTGCCAGGGCTTAATCCATGAGCCCTGATTTCTTTTGGAGGCTTTGGTTCTTCTTTTGGGTTGATGTGGACACATTTTGGCCACTGAGGTGGTCCAGCTTTTTAAATCATTAATATGATAAAAGCAATTTAACAGCTCAGCCATTCTGGTACCTCCCAAATGGGTGGTGGAATGAAGTTGTTTTACTGATGTATGTATGAGGGCTGCTGGCAAAATAATTCTAGAGTTCTTTACCCATCAGCCATAGACCTTTTGTGAGCTCCTGCCAGGACTACTTCTCCTTATTTTTGGGTATAGTTGGGCTGCTGTGAGAGAGAAGAAACTGGAAAAATTGTAGTTAATAGTATAGTCAGGGTTTTAACTGGAAGTTCTACTGTCTTTCTAGCAGCTTGATCTGCCAGGCAATTTCCAGTTGCTTCTGAAGTGTCCTATTTTTGATGTCCCCTGCAATGAATGACAGCTACATCTTTAGGGAGCCATATAGCCTCTAAAAGGCCTAAGATTTCTTCCTTGTTTTTTATAGTCTTACCCACTGCCATAAGAAGTTCTTGTTTCTTGTAGATTATGGCATGGGCATGGAAAGTAGCAAAAGCATACTAGCTGTCAGTAAAGCTGTTTATGCGTTTTCCTGTTCCCCAGCATAGAGCCTGGGTTAAAGCAATTAACTCAGCCTTTTGAGCTGATGTACCATTAGGCAAAGACTGTGACCAGATTACATCATGAGCCATGGTTATTGCTCCACCAGCCTTGCAGACTCTCCCTATTATCAAACTGCTGTCATCTGTGAAAAAGTCAGCATCAGCCTGGGTTAAGGGAGTGTCCCAAAGATTGGGGCAGCTGGCCTGAGAAATGTCCAGTACATCTTCACAGTTATGAACTGGCATTTCCAGATTATCATTGGGCAGCAGAGTAGCTGGATTGAGGCACTGAGTAGGAGAGAAAGTTAGTCTAGACTGGTCAAGTAAAAGGCTTTGATACTAGGTGATGCAAGCATTTGACATTCATCTGCCAGAGGCTCTTCAGAGCAGAGTTTCAACAACAGGGCTAACAGTTAAGGCCAGGTTTTGGCCAAAAGTTAATTTATCTGCTTCCTTAACTATTATGGCCATGGCTGCAATGGCCTGAAGGCAAGAGGACCAGCGAGAGGCTACTGGGTGCCGTCTTTTTGACAAGTAAGCCACCAGTCACCTCCATGGTCCTAGGGTCTGGGTAAGAACCCCTTTTGCAATTACTCACTGTTCATGAATGAACAAGTGAAAAGACTTGGTAACCTCTGGGAAGGCTAAAGCTGGGACTTGGGTGAGAGCCATTTTTAAGTGGTAGAATGCTTGTCTCTAAGTAGCAGTCCATTTTAGGGGCTGATCCCCTGCTGTGGCTATGTATAAAGGATTGGCAATCTCAGCAAATCCCATAATTTACAGCTGGCAGCATCCCAGCACCCTGAGGAATTCCCATACCTGTCTTTTCAAGTTTGACAGGGGACTCAGAGAATGGCTTTTTTTTTTCAGGCTGAGGTCAGTGTTCGCTTACCCTTTTGCAGCTGGTATCCCAGATAGGAGACTTCATTTTAGCAAAGCTGTGCTTTTTCAGCTGATACATGGTAGCCCAAGTCCTGGAGAAGCTGCAACAAAGCCTTAGTGCCTTTTAAGCAAGTGCCCAAGTCTGCTGCTGCAAGCAAGAGATTATTTTCATACTGGAGCAAAGTACATTCAGGGTGAAGGGCATGGAACCCTGATAAGTCCTGTTGCAAGGCTTCCCCAAAAAGTGTCGGAGAGTTTTTGAACACTTGTAGCAACTATGTTCAAGTTAGCTGACTGGTGATCCCCGAGTCAGGATCTGTACGTTCAAAGGCAAAGACAGGTTGACTGACAGGAGAAAAGGGAATGGAAAAGATGGCATTCTTTAAAACCAGCACAGTGTACACCTGATGTTGAGGGGGTAGCAGGCTGAGCAATGTGTACAGGTTGAGAACAGTAGGATATATTGTTTTAACCCTTTTATTGACCTTACTCAAGTCCTGAACTGGTCAGTAGTCAGAGTTCCCAGTTTTTTTTCTTGAACTGGCAGGAAAGGAGTGGTCTATGCTGACTTATATGGTGTTAAAAAATTAGTTGTCAAAAGTCTTTTAATGTGAGGAGCATTTTTTTTTAGTGACCAAATTCTCTGCAATATGCACATTGATTTTTAGCCAAAGTGGGGGGGGTGCTCAGTTTCCTTTTGTTCTTCTTTAGCTTCCCCTTTTCTCTGGCGTGGCAGTTTTGAGTCAGGTTGGGAGATTTGGAGGGCAGTTACCAATATGTTTGCCTGATGTCTGGCTGTTTTATCTGTCTCTTGTGTTGTGTGTACTTTTTCTGGATGTCCAGAGCTGCTTGAGCCACAAATGCCAAATCCATAGCATAAGCATTCTCAGGGGCCAAGGGATCGAATGGGGTATAGGTATGAAAAGTCTCCTGAAGGCATTTAAGTAATGCCCCTGGAGATTCCTTGGGACCCTGGAGAATCTCAGTAGTTTTTAGAAAGATTGATATGTTTCTGGGCCACTCCCCTCAAACTAGCTAATAGAGTTCAGTGATAGGTATCTAATACTCTGGACCCTGTTGAAGTTGAAGTGCTAGGGTCCCAATTTGAGCAAGAAGAGGGAAAGACCTTATCTAACATTTCCTGACTTTCATTCTGTGTACCCGCAGTTGAGTCTAGAATAGACTTTTTAGCCTCAACTTTAATGTGTTCTCACTTTTTAGATGTAGATAGGGTTATAAGGAGCTGCTGGAAATTATCTCAGGTAAAGGAGCTGCTGGCAATTATTCCAGGCAAAGGAGTTGCTGGCAATCATCCCAGGTGGGGTGATGAGTGTCCATGACTGAGATAGGGTTAAAGAAATTAGAACCTGTGGCTTCTCTGAGAATGGTGGATTTTTGTATAAATCAGAGTCGGAAAAAAGAGCATATACCAAAAAGGACCACTCGGTCTGATCTGCCACCCATCGAAGAGGAACTTCCTGGAAAGGAAGGAGAGGGGCCAGATCAGTCTGAGATTGGAGATGGGTTGCCAGAGGTAGAGAAGATGGAGGGGAGGTGGAAGAAGAGCACCTGAGACAGAATGAGAATGAAAGATGATCAGGTCCAGAGAACTGGTCATGCTTGAGAAATTTGAAGTGTTTTTTTTTTTCCTATTTCCAAGGGCATGACTGGGACCTTAATCAAATACTATTTGGATTTAATAAAGCACAGACAAAAATTATTAAGTAAATAATAATGAAAAAGACTATCATCCCAGAAACAATGCTGGAAAAGCAAAAGCAGTCCCGTATGATTAGCTAAAGCCTTTAATGTATTAATGTACATTGAAATATTCCTTTGTAAATTATTTACCGTTGTACTTTAAACTCTGAAGAAATTTGTAGCTTAAATTGAGAATTTAAAACAGGTAAGCATTGGCAAGAGAAAACAGTTTTCTGTTTTTATAATAGGTTTGATCTAGCATGAAACTCGGGTTATTTTGCTATTTATCTTTTTGACTAGAAGGAGATGCTAAAATCCGTTAGCAATTTGGCAGTGAAAAATACTATAGCTGATTACAAACTGCTTTCAGTGAAATTAATTTATCTGGCCTACAGGCAGTTCAGAAGAGGGTGAGGTAGGTATGGTTCCTGAAGCTTGTTTTTTTCTTCCCCCCTCAGTTATATAAAGGAGAAAAATTTTTTATCATACAGTCCAGGGAACTGAAGGATCTAGAAGCCTATTGCCCCATATTGCTAAAGCCAGTAAATTACAGGAGACACCTGATAAGGGTGAGAACTCAAACCATAAAGAGATAAGTAAAAAATACAGAAGAAGCTTCTGACCTGATGATCAGTCTGAAAATGCAGCAGAAGCAAGCCCTGTAGCAAAGAGCACAGCAAAAATGCAAAGGAATGAAAGGGGCCAACATCACAAGCAATCAGAAGTCAAAGTGGGTACCCAAACAGGAATCAGATACTAAACTGAGACACTGTTCTACTAATGTCTTGTGTCAATGAACAGAATCCAAGGAGCAGCCTCATCAGGCTCCATCCTCCTCAACAGAGTTGTGGCCACATACAGAATATACAGATTTAAAAGAATCTTACCTCCTAGGAGAACGCAGATGGACTCAGGAATTTTGAAGCAACAAGAAGCCGGTGGTCATTCCAACTCCCTCTGAGCCAGATGAGAGGTTATGGGGACCTGGAACATCCTGGGGGGTGCCTCCTGTACACCACTGGGGAGAGCCAGAATGAGACCACCTCCCAAGGTTGGTGAATTATCTCATTGAAGCCTCAAAATGTTATAGCCAAATTGCAAGAATGGAGACACCAACATGTAGAGAGGATCAAATTATGAGTCCTTTATTTAGCTGGCAACCAAGAGCAGACTAGTGTCCCAAGAACTCTCAGCCCCAAAAAGAGTGAGTAGGGGGTATATAAAGGCAGAAATTACATAAGCTGTACAGTTTGATTGATATTTCTTGGCAAAACACTCAATTGTGAAGGGCTACAGATAGTTACAGGATTTGCAACTAGGAAGTTTCCAAGCAACAAGGGGAAAAAGAATGAGGGTGTGTGATGTGATTACAAGAATTTAGGATGGAAGACCTGTCACAAAATGGAGTTACTTACATCAAGCAAGTAATTACAGGCTATTATAGGTTTTTCAGATGGATATTTCAACATCATTTAAAAAAAAGGCAAAACAGAAAATGAAAACTGATGTGACAAAAATTTTGGAAATGTTATATTTAATAAAAGACATATCTAAACAACTCAATTATAAAAATTGGCAAATGACCTGAATAAATAGTTTTCCAATAAATATATGCAAATAAACATACAAAGAGATCTGTAATGAGGAAAATGCTAATAAAAATTACCATGAGATACAACTTACTAGAATGGACACAATCAAAAGGGTGTTAACAAGTTTTGATGAGGGGGGAATGAAAATGTATAGCATCTTTGAAAGGCATTCAGGCAATTCTTCAAATGGTTAACATTTGACTTAGATATTTTACTTATAGGCACATTGCTAAAATAAAAATATACCCATACAAAAACATCTATATGAATGTGTATATTGTAGCAAAACTGACATGTTACTATCATTCATCATAGCTAAGAAATGTAAACAACTCAAATGTCCATTAACTGCTGAATAGATAAATAAGACACATCTGTATAATGAAATATTATTCATTCATTAAAAAAGAATGAAGTAGCTGGGTTCGGTGGCTCAGCCTGTAATTCCGCGCTTTTGGGAGGCTGAGGTGAGTGGATTGCCTGAGCCCGTGGGTTCGAGATCCACCTGGGCAACGAGACCTCATCTCTACAATAAATCAAAAAATCAGCCGGGCGTGGTAGCGCATGCCTGTAATTCCAGCTACTCAGAAGGCTGAGGCAGAAGGATCGCCGGAGCCCAGCAGTTCGAGGCTGCGGTGGCCGGGAGCAGCCACTGCACTCCAGTCTGGGTGACAGAGTGAGACTCCAACTCAAAAAAAAAAAAAAGAATGAAGTGTAGATATATATTACACCTTGGATAAACCTTAAAAACATATGTGAAAGAAACTTTTACAAAGGAACAAATATTGCATTATTTCATTTAAAACCACAGCAGAAATATAGAAATAGAAAGTAGATTAGGGGTTGCTAGAGCTGGAGAAGAATGCAGATGAGGGTAGATGGTTAAAGGACGTAGAATTCCTTTCAGAACTAATGAAAATGTTCTAAAACTGATAGTGGTGATGAGCATATAACTGTCATGAAACTAAAATACGTTGAACAGTAATGTTTAAAAGGATGCATTTTGTGATATGTGAATTATTTCTCAATAAAGCTATTAAAAAGTAGTAAAGAGAGGCCCTGAATACACTTTTCCAATAATTACATTTTATGTAACTATAGTACAATAGCAAAGATACAAAATTAAAATCAGTACAAAGTGTGTGTATAATTACATGCCATTATAAATTATTATTATAAAGATATGGGGTACAATTCAGTGTTAGGTATACAAACGTTGATCATGCAAGTACCCTTACTGATGAGGTGTGCCCCTCCCTCCCCTAGCAGTTTCCCTCAAATGCCAATCACACTTCCCTCCCATGACAATTTCTCACTACTGTCAATTCCTTTCTTAAAGTATTATAATTGTTCAAGATCTGCTTATGAGTGAGAAGATATAGTACTCTGTTCTTTATTTCTGAGATAGATGACCGAGTGTGATAGACCCTAAATCCATCCAATTTGCTGCAAATTCGATATGTTTGTCCTTCTTTATGGCTACATAATATTCCATTGTGTATATGTAGCACATTTTTTAATCCAGTCCAGCTTCGATGGGCAGGATGGGTGTTCCCATGTTTTGCTATTGTGAATAGAGCTGCAACAAACATACATGTGCAGGTATCTTTTTTGTAGAATGATTTTGGTTTCTCCATGTATGTTCCCAATAAAATTACTGGGTCATATGAAAGGTCAATTTCTACTTCTTTCAGAAATCACCAAACAGACTACCAAAGAGGTTGCAATAGTTTGCATTCCCACCAGCAGGGTAGAAGTGTTCCTTTTTCTCCACATCATTGCCAGCATCTGTTGTTGTTTGTTTTATTACTGATGGCCATTCTTACTGGGGTTAGGTGGTATCTCAATGTGGTTTTGATTTGCATTTCTCTGATGATGAGTGAGGCTGAGCACCTTTTCATGTGTCTGTTGGCTGCCCATATATCTTCTTTTGAGAAGTCTCTATTCATGTCTTTTGCCCACTTTTGAATGGGTCTTTTTGTTTGTTTGTTTGTTTTTTCCTTTTGGTGTGTTTGAGTTCCTTGTAGATCCTAGATGTTAGGACTTTGTCAGATATACAGTAGGCAAATATTTTTCCCCTGTCTGTGGACTGTCTCCCTGTTTTCTTGATGGTTTCTTTTGCTTTGAAGAAGCTCATTAGTTTGATGAGGTCCCACTTGTCTAACTTATTTCTTAAGGTATGAGCATTTAGGGTTCTGATCAGGAATTGGTTGCCAGTTCCAATTTCCATAAGGGTGTCTACTGTGTTTCTAAGATTCTTATACTTTGAGGTTTTGCATTTAGGTCTATGATCCACTTAGAGTTAATTTTTGTGTATGGTGATAGGTAGGGGTTCTGTTTCAATTTTCTTCATGTGATCAGCCAGTTTTCCCAGCACCGTCTACTGAATAGGTTCTCCTCTCCCCAGTGGTTGTAGTTGGAGGCTTTGTCACAGATGAGTTGGTTAAAGAATTGAGGCTTTGCTTTCAGAATCCCTCTATTCTGTTCCATTGGTCTATATGCCTCTACTTGTACCAATACCAGACCATTTTGATTACTGTAGCCTTGCAGTAAGGTTTGAAGTCTGGAAGTGTGATTCCTCCTGCTTTGTTTATTTTACTAAGAATTGTTTTGGCTATTTGTGGTCATTTATGTTTCCATATGAATTTCTGTATTGTCATTTCCAGGTCTGAGAAGAATGATGTTGGTAACTTAATGGGTATTGCATTGAAACTGTAGATTGCCTTTAGTAGGATGGGCATTTTAACAATGTTGATCTTCCTGTCCATGAGCATGGAATATTCTTCCATTTGTTTGTGTCTTCTTGGATTTCATTGAGCAGTGTTTTGTAGTTTTCACTGTAAAGGTCTTTCACTTCTCTGGCTAGAAAGATATGAAGGTATTTCATTTTTGTGTGTGGCTATTTTGAATGAGATTGTGCTTTTAAATTGCATCTCTTCCTGCTTGTTGTTAGGGTATAGGAATGCAACTGTTTTTGCACATTTAATTTGTACCCTGAGATTTGTCAAAGTCCTTTATCAGTGTAAGCAGATTTTTGACAGATTCTCTTGGATTTTCAAGGTATAAAATCATGTCATCAACAAAGAGGGATAACTTGACTTCCTCTGTTCCTATTTGTATACCCCTGACTTCCTTCTCTTGTCTAATTACCCTAGCTAGGGCTTTCAATACAATATTGAACAAGAAGGGTGAGAGTAGGCAGACTTGTCTTGTTCGAGTTTTCAGGGGAAATGTTTCCAGTTTCTATCCATTTAGCAATATCTTAGCTGTGGGTTTATCGTAGATGGCACTTACTGTTTTGAGGTATGCTCCTTGTATACCTAGGTGTTTGAGGGTTTTTATCAAGATTGGATGCTGGATTTTATCAAAAGCTTTTTCTGTTTCTAATGGTATAATCATGTGGTTCTTGTTTTTACACCTGTTAATGTATTTAATTACATTTATGGTCTTGCAAATGTTGAACCAGCCCTGCATCCTGGGGATGAAGCCTACTTGGTCATGGTGAATGATTTTCAAGATGTATTTTTGGATTCAATTTGCTAGGATCTTGTTGAGGATTTTTGCATCTATGTTCATGAGGAATCTATGTTCATTGGCCTGTAGTTTTCTTTTTTTACTGGATCTTTACCCTGTTTGGGAATCAGTAAGATGTTATCTTCGTGAAAGATATGGGGAAAATTTCATCTTTCTCAATTGCCTGGAATACATTCAATAGGATTGGTATCAGCTCCTCCTTGAATGTTTTGTAGAATTCCGATGGACAGCCCTCTGGTCCAGGGCTTTTTCCGTAGGTAGCTTTCCTATGACTGAGTCAACTTCCTGGGTTGTTATTGGTCTATTTAGTGTCTCAATGTCTTTGCATTTCAACCTGGGGAGGTTGTGTGATGTCAGAAAGCCCTCCATTTCATTTAGGTTATCAAATTTGTTTCCGTATAGATGTTCATAGTAATCTCTGATAATCTTTTGTATTTCTTTGAGATCTGTTGTGATTGGATCTTTTATATTTCTGATTGTGTTTATTTGGGCTTTTTCTCTCTTTTTGTTGGTCATTCTGGCCAGGGGTCTATCAATCTTGTTAAGTCTTTCATAGCCAGCTTTTTGTTTTGTTGATGTTTTCTATAATATTTTTGTCTTCCGTGTCTCATATGTGGGCTCTTATTTTGGTGATTTGGCTTCTTCTGCTGAAGTTAGGGTTTTGGTGGTCTTCTCTTACCAGCTCACTTTGATGACTTGTTAAGGTCTTCACTTCTGATTTTTCCATTTTCTTGATAAGTGCTTGTAGAGATATAAATTCCCCTATTAGAACCATTTTCATCACATCCCCAAAATTTTGGTAAGATGTTTCTTCATTTTCACCTGTTTCCAGGAATCTTTTAATATCTGCTTTGATTTCAGTAATGGCCCAGTAGTTGTTCAGCATCATTCTGTTTAGTTTCAATGTGTTTGTGGGCTTTGGTGAAATGTTGTTGTTGTTGTTATTTATTTTTATTCCACTGTGGTCTGAGAAGGTGAATGGCAAGCTTTAAACCTTATGGAATTGTTTATTCTTGATTTATGGCCAAGGATGTGATCGATCTTGGAATATGTTTCAGGTGTCAATGAGTAGAATGTATATTCTGTGGTTGTTGGGTGGGATAATTTGTAGGTATCTCTTAAGATCATTTGTTCAAATGTCAAGTTTAGGTTCTGGATCTCCTTGTTGATTTTTTGCCTCGATGATCTATCTAGGGTTGTTAGTGGGTTATTCAAGTCCCCTATTATAATTGTATTAGAGTGAATATCTTTTTTTAGTTTACTTAGTAGTTGCTTTATAAATGCTAGTGCTCCTGTGTTGGGTGCATATATGTTTAGGATGGCTATTCTTTACTGATGGATTGAACCTTTTATCATTATGTAGTGTCCTTTTGCATTTTTTAAAATTTTTGATAGCTTAAGGTGGTTTTGTCTCATATTAAGATTGTGACTTCTGCCTTCTTTTGTGATCCATTTTCCTGGAAACTCATTTTCCATCCTTCATCATTAAGTCAGTGTACATAACTTGTGTGTGTGTATATTTTAAATTTAATTATTTACTATAAAGATGTGGGGTACAATTCAGGGTTAGGTATATAAACATTGATCATGCAAGTACCCTTGTTGGTGAGTTATGCCCCTTCTTCCCCTAGCAGTTTCCCTCAATGGCCAGTCCCACCCTTCCCCTGACAATTTACCGCTACTGCCAATTACTGTCTTGTAGCATTATAATTGTTCAAAGTCACTTTATGAGTGAGAACATATGGAACTCAGTTCTTTGCTTCTGTGATAAATCACTGAGTATGATCGACTCCAAATCCATCCAATTTGCTGCAAAGTCCATATATTGTCCTTCTTTATCACTTCATAGTATTCCATTGTGCATATGTACCATATTTTTTTATTCAGTTCAGTTTAGATGGGCAACATGGTTGGTTCCATGTTTTTGTTATTGTGAATAGAGGTGCAACAAACATACGTGTGCAGGTATCTTTTTTGTATAATGATTTGAGTTCCTCCAGGTATATTCCCAATAGGGGAATTGCTGGGTCATATGGAAGGTCAATTTCTAGTTCCTTCAGAAATTGCCACACTGTCTTTCAAAGAGGTTGTACTAGTCTGCATTCCCACCAGTGGTGTAGAAGCATTCCTTTTTCTCCACATCCTCGCTAGCATCTGTTGTTGTTTGTTTTATTAATGATGGCCATTCTTACAGGGGTTAGGTGGTATCTCAATATGGTTTGGATTTGCATTTCTCTAATGATGTGTTAGGCTGAACACTTTTTCATGTGTCTGTTGGTCACCTGTATATCTTCTTTTGAGAAGTGTCTGTTCATGCCTTTTGCCGACTTTTTAAAGGGGCTGTTTGTTTTTTTTCTTTTACATATGTTTGAGCTCCTTGTAGATCCTAGATATTAGGACTTTGTCAGATATACAATTGGCAAATAATTTTTCCCATGCTGTGGGCGGTCTCCCTGCTCTCTTGATGGTTTCTTTGTCTTTGCAGAAGCTTGTCAGTTTAATGAGCTCCCACTGGTCTATCTTATCTCTTATGGCCTGGGCACCTCGGGTTTGATCAGGAATCGGTTGCCAGTTTCAACTTCCATAAGAGTGTTTCCTGCATTTTCTAAGGTTCTTACAGTTTGAGGCTTTACATTTAGATCTTTGATCCATTTAGAGTTAATTTTTGTGTATGGTGATAGGTAGCAGTCCTGTTTCAATCTCCTGTATGTGGTCAGCCAGTTTTCACAGCACCATTTACTGAATAGGTTCTCATCTCCCCAGTGGTTGTTGTTGGAGGTTTTGTCAAAGATGAGTTGGTTGAGGAATTGAGGCTTTTCTTCCAGAATCTCTGTCCTGTTTGATTGGTCTATATGCCTGTTCTTGTACGAATACCATGCTGCTTTGATTACTGTAGCCTTATAGTAGAGTTTGAAGTCTGAAAGTGTGATACCTCCTGCTTTGTTTCTTTTGCTAAGAAATGTTTTGGTTATTCGTGGTCATTTATGTTTCCATATAAATTTCTGTATTGTCATTTCCAGGTCTGAGAAGAATGATGTTGGTAACATGATGGGCATTGCGTTGAATCTGTAGATTGCTTTTGATAGGATGGACATCTTAACAATGTTGATTCTTCCTATCCATGAGCATGGAATATTTTTCCATTTATTTGTGTCTTCTTGGATTTTCTTGAGCAGTGTCTTGTAATTCTCATTGTAAAGGGCTTTCACCTCTCTAGTTAGGAAGATGGTGAGGTTTTCAAATTTTTTGTGTGTCTATTGTGAGTGGGATTGTGCTTTTTATTTGGGTCTCTGCCTGCATGTTGTTGGTGTAGAGGAATGCAACTGTCTTTTGCACATTTATTTTATACCCCGTGACCTTCCTAAAGTCCTTTATCAGTGCAAGCAGGGTTTTGACAGATTCTCTTGGATTTTCTAGATATAGGATCATATCATTAGCAAAGAGGAGTAACTTGAGTTCCTCTTTTCCTATTTGGATACCCCTGATTTCCTTCTCTTGCCTAATTGCCTGAGCTAGGACTTCCAACACAATATTGAAAAAGAGGGGTGAGAGTGGACAGCCTTGTCTTGTTCCAGTTTTTATGGGAAATAATTCTAGTTTCTGACCATTTAGCAATATGCTAGCTGTGGGTTTGTCATGGATGGCACTTACTATTTTGAGGTATGTTCATTGTATACCTAGATGTTTGAGGGTTTTTATCAAGAAGCGATGCTGGATTTTATCAAAAGCTTTTTCTGCATCTAATGAGATAATCATGTGGTTCTTGTTTTTAGATCTGTTGATGTATTTAATGACATTTATGGTCTTGTGAATGTTGAATGAGCCCCGAGCCCTGCATCCTGGGGATGAAGCCTACTTGGTCATGGTGGATGATTTTTGAGTTGTTTTTTCAGATCAAATTTGCTAGAATCTTGTTGAGGATTTTTGCATCTATGTTCATAAGGGATATTGACCTATAGCTGTCTTTCTTTGTTTGATCTTTACCCAGTTTGGGTATCAGTGTAATGTTAGTTTCGTGAAAGGATTTGGGGAAAATTCCATCTTTCTCAATTGCCTGGAATACTTTCAATAAGATTGGTATCAGCTTCTCCTTGTACATTTTGTAGAATTCTGCTGGAAAGTCATCCAGTCCAGGGCTTTTTTTCTTTGTAGGTAGTTTTCATATGACAGACTCAATTTCCTGGGTTGTTTTGGCCTATTTAGTGTCTCAATGTCTTCTTGTTTTAACCTGGGGAGGTTGCGTGATGTCATAAAGTCCTCCATTTCATCTGGGTTTTCAAGTTTGTTTCCTATAGGTGTACATAGTAATCTCGAAAATCTTTTGTATTTCTTTGGGGTCAGCTGTGATTTGATCTTTTGTATTTCTGATTGTGTTTATTTGGGCTTTTTCTGTCTTATTCTTGGTCATTCTGTCTAGGGGCCCATCAATCTTGTTAATTCTTTCAAAGAACCAACTTTTTGTTTTGTTGATATTTTCTATGATATTTTTGTCCTCTCTGTTCCATATTTGGGCTCTTATTTTTGTGATTTGGATTCTTCTGCTAAAGTTGGGGTTTTGATGATCTTCTCTTTCTAGCTCCTTTAGGTGATTTGTTAGGCTCTCCACTTGTGATCTTTCCATTTTCTTGATTTGTGCTCATAGAGTTATGAATTACCCCTCTTAAAACTGATTTCATGGCATCCCAGAGGTTTTGGTAAGAAATTTCTTCATTTTCATCTGTTTCCAGGTGTCTTTCAATTTCTTCTTTGATTTCAGTGTTCACTCAGTTGTTGTTCAGCATCATGCTGTTTAGTGTCCATGTCTTTATGGGCTTTGGGAAAATTTTGTTGGTTTTAATGTTTATTTTTATTCCATTGTGGTTGGAGAAAGTGCATGGCAAGATTTCAACCTTGTGGAATTTGTTAATGTTTTATTTATGACCAAGAATGTGATCAGTCTTGGAGTATGTTCCATGTCGTGATGAGTAGAATGTATTCTGTGTGGTTTTTGGATGGGATTATCTGTAGGTATTGACTAAGTCCATTTGGTCAAGTGTCAATTTTAGGTTCTGGATCTCCTTGTTGATTTTTTTCCTCAATGATCTATCTAGGGCTGTCAATGGGGTATTTAAGTCCCCTGCTATAGTAGTGTTAGAGTCAATATCTTTTTTTAACTTATAAAGTAGTTGTTTTATAAATGCTGGTGCTCTTGTGGTGGGTGCATATATGTTCAGGATGGATATTTCTTGTTGATGTATTGAAACTTTTATCATTATGTACTGTCCTTTTGTATCATTTTTAATTTTTGATACCTTAAGGTTATTTTGTCTGATATTAAGATTGCAACTCCTGCCTTCTTTTGTGATCTGCTTGCCTGAAAACTCATTTTCCTTCCTTTAACTTTGAGTCTGTGTGCATCCCTTGTAGTGAGATGAGTCTCCTGGATGCAGCAAATAATGGGATCATGGTTTCTTATCCAGTCCACCATTCTGTGTCTTTTCAGTTGGGTCATTTAGTCCATTCCCATTCAGGCTAATTATTGAAATGTGGCATTTTTTCCCTGTCATGAGATTCTTATTGAGTTGTTGTTGTTCCTGTTTGTTGTCTTTCCTTTGGTTTTGGTGTTGATTCGTGTGTGTTTTCCATCTTTTCCCTGTTCTCTTGGAAGAACATTGTCATTCTCTTCTTCTTTTCTTCTGTGTTTAATACTTTCTTAACTATTTTTTTGTAGAGGTGGTCTGGAGGCTGCATAGGTTCTTAGGGATTGGATGTTTGGGAAAGATTTTCATTCTCCCTCACTGATGAAGCTTTACTTGGATGGGTAGATTATTCTTGGTTGAAACTGTTTATCTTTGAGAACTTTGAAGATTGGGCTTCAGGCCTTCCTAGCCTGAAGGGATTTTATAGATAAATCTGCTGCTATTCTAATTGGTCTTCCCTGGTAGGTAGTCTGACCTTATTTCTTGATGCCTTTAGGATTTTTTCTTTTATACCTACTTTGCTTAGGCATATTATGTGTCTGGGAGTTGATCTTCTCATTTATTGTCTTTCAGGGGTTCTATGAATCTCTTGTGTTTGAATTTTTGCATCACTGATGAGATGAGGGAAGTTTTCTTGAATAATTTCATGAAATGTTTGTTCCAGTGTGGTCTCTATCTCTCTTTCTGCCTCAGAAAGGCCTATTACTCTTGGGTTCGGTATCTTGAAGTAATCGTTCATCTCTTAAAGGTTTTGTTCTGTCTTTTTAAGCTTCTTTTCTGTGTTTTTGACTGGGTTAGTTCTGTATTTTAGTCTTCAAGCTCTGAGATTCTTTCTTCTCTTTGTCTAATTCTGCTTTCCATGCTTATTAGTTTCTTATTTATTTCCATCACAGTTTTCTTTACTGCTGTTATTTCTGTTATCAGCTCCTTCCTGTTTTCCTTTTGTCACTCCTCAATTCTTTTTATTCTCTCTGTTAATGTCTTGATGTCTGTGTTTGTTGCCTGTGTCCAGTCATTCTGGGGTCTCTTCATTGTTTGTGTTCCAAAGTCTATTTTCTCAGTGTTTGATCTCCCAGGGGACTGTGTGAGACCTATAATCTTCTTTTGGTTTTTCTTGATTTGTGCAGATTTTTCCTCCCTACTTTTTCCTTTCCTCACCTTCCCTGTCTTCTTCAATTCTGTTATTCAGGGGTGGAGGGGTAGTTTTTGCCTCTGCTTGTTCAATCTCCTATTCTTCCTTATGTATATCCTCTTGCTTTTTTCAATTCTGGAGTTGGACTGTTTCTGTAGTTTTGAAATTTAATTAGGGGAGGAGCTGTGATTCAAAATCTATCTGAAGATCCCAGTATTTGCTGACAGGTGTATGGATAATCTGAAACCCACTTCCCACTGACTTAGAATATGTCCATACAGGAGGGTTGTAGGTTACTCCCTTGGATCTCCAGCAGTTGATCTTTTTCCACAGCAGCTAGAGACTGCAAGTCAATGCAAGCCTGGTGGGGCGGAAGTCAGAGGATGCCCAGGATGGGAGGGAGTAGGCCATGGTAATGGTGGGGGCAGCCACTGTTTCACAATACATGGAAGGAGCTCCACATGCCTGGCTCTGGATGAGGGGTATGGTGTGGCAATGGCAGCAATGGCAGCAATTTCAGCAGATCATGCCTGGGGGCTTCACAGTCTGGAGTCATGGGTTACCTCAGGCATGGGAGGGGCCCTCTGATGGCTGTGGCTGTGGCATCCATGGCTGCGGCAGCAGCTGAGACTGCTGAGGTGGTTTAATGGCGGCCATGGCTGAGCTCCATGTGAAGAGCAGGCTGCCAACAATGGGAGCTGCAGCCCCCCTGGGAGAGAGCTAAGAGTCTTTATCTGTGTTCTCTTTCACAGAGGGTCTCACAGACCAAGCTGCCCTGTCGCCATCTTGCCAGAAGTACTATACCATGTGTTTACATGAGTTTCCTGGATGCAGCAAATAATTGGCTCATGGTTTCTTATCCAGTTTGCCAATCTGTGTCTTTTCAGTGGTGCATTTAGTCCATTTACATTTAGACTGAGTTTTGAAATGTATTTGTTTATCCCTGTCATCAGGTTCTTATAAAGTTTTTTCTTTGCTTATTTTCTTTTGGCTTTGGGGTTGATGTATGTGTGTTTTCAAGTTTCTTGTTGTGCTGTATTCTCTGTTGATTCTGTGTTGTACTGTTCTCTTGGGAAGTGTGTTGATTCTTTTATTCTTTCTTCTTTGCTTAATACCTTTTTAAGTGTCTCCTGTAAAGCTGGTCTGAATGCTGCATAATCTCTTATGGTTTGGATATCTGGGAAGGATTTTGTTTCTTCATCACTGTTGAAACTGGGCTTGGCTGTACCGGAAATTCTTGGTTGCAAATGTTTCTCTTTGAGTTCTTTCAATATAGGACTTCAGTCCCCCATTGCTTATCATGTTTCTGCCAATAGGTCTGCTGTTATTCTGATTGGTTTTCCCCAGTAGGTAGTATGACCTTTCTCTCTTGCTTCCTTTAGGAATTTACAAGCCATTTTAACATGTGTAGATTCATGTACTCACCACTGTAATTAAGAATCAAAACTATTCCAGCTCCACAAAAGTCTTCCTCATGCCACCTCTTTATATCATTTTCTCCCCTTCCCTCAATATTCCTAACCCCTGGATATCACTAATCTCTATCTTTATAACACTGTCCTTTCAAGAATGTCATGTGAGTGGCAACAGAAGTTATATGACTTTTTACAATTTGCTTTTTCAATCAACATAAAGCACTTGAGGTCCCTTCAAGTTGTAGCATATATCAATACTTTGTTTCTTATTAATGGTGTATATCAACCACACTCTAATTATTTTTAAATAATTTTTAAATTATATTTATTTATTTTTAAAATTACTTTTAAAAAGTATCCATTAAGGGACAACTGTGCTGTTTCTAATAGTTTTTTTTTTCCATTTTTTGGCTATTGTAAATAAGATGATATGAACATTCATTTACATATTTATACGTGAGCATAGGATTTAATTTCTCTGGAACAAATGCACAATTGTGCAATTTAGGTCATATGAGAAGTAAATAGTTAGTTTTTTAGAGAAACTATTTACATTTTCCAGAGTAGCTACACAATTTTACAATCCCATCAGCAGTGTACAGCAGATCTAGTTTCTATACATCTTCAATAGCATTTGATGTTGTTACTATATTTTTTATTTTAAACATTCTAATTGAAATGTAGTGATATGCCATTTTATTTAAATTTGCACTTCCTTGATGACAAATGATGTTGAATATATTTCCATGTGCTTCTTTTTCTTTCTTTTCTTTTCTTTCTTTCTTTCTTTTTTTGATTTGGAGTCTCACACTGTCACCAGGCTGGAGTGCAACAGCATTATCATGGCTCACCACAGCCTCAACCTCCTGGGCTCGTTATCTTCCCATTCAGACTCCATTTTTAAAGTTTTAGGTGTTTATGCTGGTGACTGGATAGGTTGGACTGTGAGAGTCTCTGCAAAAACAAGTATCCATAAAGACTATCTGCATGAATAGGCATGCACTGGTGGGAGAGTGAAATCCATCTGAGGGGAGATTCAGGTTCATGCACCCAGGCCCCCCCTGTGTGTGACTGCAAGCCCCTACCATCCTGAGATAGGAGCACAGGCACACATGATCGTCTGCTGTACACAGGACTCTTCAGAGAATAGCCTGCTGAATCCAGCTTATTCTCATTGTCTGATGCCTGGCCCACACCATCCCCTATTATAGTGGACCAGCTGGAACCCCAGATTTGATCAGTGGAGAGAGGATTGGGGAGAGCCAGAAAGGTTCCCAATGCCCAGTGAGGAGACGCAGACCACAGTCATTTTCTCTGTACCAGGACAAGGCAGATACCTTCACTGCCCCACCCAGGTCCATCCAGCTCTGCTCAATCCCCAACTTGGGACCTAAGGTAATATCATCAAACTGAGAGAGACAGAGGCCCTTCCCTGATGCTGGATTGGACACAGACAGGTCAGATCTGAGTGGCAGACTTGACAGGCAGCAAGCTTGGTGAGTCTGTATCTGATCCTCGCTCCTTCCAAAGTAGGCTTGGGACATCTGACCCAAGCTGTGAGCAACCCTATCTGCCAGCTCTTAGAGCAGAGGGGAGGGACTAGAGATCAAAGCTGAAAGAACGTTGGAGTTACAGGAATGACCTAAAAGCAAGTTTGGTTCCTTGTTTTTATTTCTTTTATTTTTATTTTTTGTCTGTTTGTTTTGCTCTTTTTTGTTTAAGTTTTCTTTCCGCTTTCTTTCTGTTTTTGATGACATTTTCATACTTGCCTTGTTTCTGTTATTTTACTGATATTTTTTCTCTATTCTTTAGACTTACTGTTTATGCATGGGAAGAGTACATCAATAGGCAGGTTATTTTTGGTCTGTTTGTACTTCATGTAGTTTTGATTTGCATTTTTCTGATGATTAGTGAGACTGCATTTTCTCATATGTTTGTTGGCAGCTTGTATATATTCCTTTAAGAAGTGTTTGCTACATGGAACCAACCATGCGGCCCATCAAAAGAGGACTGGATTTTTTAAAATGTGGTACATATACACAATGGAATATTATGCAGTCATAAAGAAGAATAAAATAATGAACTTTGCAGCAACCAGGATGAACTTAGAGTCTATAATACAGAGTGATCTTTCACAGAAACAATGAACTGAGTATCACATATTCTCACTCATAAGTGGACCTTGAACAGCTATTGTAATACCATAAGAAAAGGAATGACAGTGGAGGGAAACTGTGAGGGTGTGGGGAGGTGGGGAGGTAGGATTGGCAGTAGTGGGAAACTTCCTGGGGAAGTGGGGCACACCTCATCAACAAGGATACCTGCACAATGAATATTTGTGTGCCAAACCCTGAAATGTACCCCATAATTTAAAAAAAAAAATTTAAAGCAAAAAGTTGCAACAATGACAAAAAAGTTTTCGTAGAGATGGGATCTCACTATGTTTTCTAGTCTGGTCTCAAATTCCTCCCTGGTCTCAAGCAATTTTCCCTCCTCAGGCTTCCAAAGTGCTGGGATTATAGGCAAGAGCCACTGTGCCTGGCTCATGTGCTTACTTGACATCAATTTTTTATAAAATGTCTCTTTATATATTTCATCCATTTTGTAAACTTATTAAGTTTAGTTTTTATTATTGTTTCACTATTGAGATTTAACAGTTTTTTATATATCCTAAAAAGGAGTTCTTTATCAGATATACAGTTTACAAATATTTTCTTCTGGTCTGTAACTTGTCTTTTCATCTGCTTCACAAGGTCTTTTACATAACAAGCATTTTATTTATTTATTAATTGATTGATTGATTGATTGATTTTTGGGTTGGGATCTCAATCTGTTATTCAGGCTGAAGTGCAGTGGCACAATCATGGGTTGCCACAGTCTCAACCTTCTACTTCAGCCTCCTGAGTAGCTTGGACTACAGGTATGCTCCATTATGTTCAGTTAATAGCTTTGATAATTTGCAGAAATGAGTTCTCACTATATTGCCCAGGCTAGTCTCGAACTCCTGGGCTCAAGTGATCTTCCTACTTCTGCCTCTCAAAGTGCTGAGATTATAGATATGAGCCACAGTGCCTGGCCCATTTTTGATTTTGATAAAGTTCAATGTATGTTTTTCTTTTATCTTATGGATTATGCTTTTGGTGTCATGTCTAACAACTCTTCACTAATCACTGAGTCCCAAAGATTTTATTTTATGTTGTATTTTGATACCATTATATCTTTATATTTTATGTTTAAATTTATGATCCATTTTGAGTTATTTTTTTAAAACTTGTTATTTTCAGGCTAAAGTCTATGGTTCTTAGTCAAAGACTATACAATTGGCCAGTATAATTTGTTGCAAAACATATCCTTTCTTCATTGAATTTCTTTTCTATCTTTATCAAAAATTAGTTGGCCATACTTTTCTGGAGCTGTTGCTGGTTTCTCTCTTCTGTTACATTGCTCTATATGTCCATTGGTCTCCCAATACCACACAGTTTTTACTATTTGCAGATATATATCTTTTAATTTGGTGATGTGATTCCTCTCACTTAATTTTTTTCTCAAAATTGTTTAAGTTATTCAAGTTTCCTTTCCATTCTCAGCAAACTTTAAAATAATCTTGCCTTTATATACAAAAAAAGTCTTGCTGGAACAGCAATTTCACTAATCTTATATATCATTTTTAGAAAAATTGACATCTTAAGTATTGAGTCTTTTGACCCATGAACATAGCATGTCTCTCAATTTGTTCAGATCTTTGATTTATTTCATTGACATTTCATAGTTTTCAGAATAGAAGACCTGTACATATTTGTTAGATTTTTACATAAATATTCCTGCCTTATTTTAAGCAATTTTAAGTGGTGTTATACTTTTTTTTTTTTGAGTTGGAGTCTCACTCTGTCACCCAGACTGGAGTGCAGTGGCTTCTCCCAGCCACCGCAGCCTCAACCTGCTGGGCTCTGGCAATCCTTCCACCTCAGCCTTCCAAGTAGCCGGAATTACACATGTGTGCTACCATGCCCGGCTACTTCTTTTTGACTTATTGTAGAGATGAGGTCTCGCTGCCCAGGCAGGCCTCGAACCTGCGGGCTCAGGCAATCTACTCACCTCAGTTTCCCAAAGGTGCGGGATTACAGGCTGAGCCACCAAGCCCGGCTGGTGTTATACTTTTAATTTTGGTATCTATAAGTTTGTGGCTAGAATGTAGACATAGAATTGATTTCTGTATGATTAACTTTTATCCTGCAATATTTATATACTCATTTATTAGTTCTAAAAGACTGTTTTTGTAGATTTCATGGGATTCTCTACATAGAAAATCATGTTATCTGCAAATATAAGTGGTTTTATGTCCTAGTTTCTGATATGTATGCTTTTAATTTTTCTTCTTTTTTTATTGCACTAACTGGAACTTCCAGCTCTATATTTAATGAGTAGAAAAAGCAGACATTGCTGATTTGTTAGTGATTTTAGTTGGAAAGCATTGAATATTTTACTATTAAGTGTAAAGTTTTTTTTCCTTCAATTTTGCTTTCATTTTACAGATGCTCTTTATTAATTTCAGAGAGTTCCACCTCTATTCCCAGCTTGTTGATAGGTTTCATACTTTTTTGTCAGCAATTGATATGGCCTTATACTTTTTCTTATTTAGTGTGTTAACATGGTTTATTACATTGATCATTTGTTGAATATTGAAACAATCTTGTATGTATAGAATAAATCCAAATTCATCATGGTGAGTATATGTTTTACATATTAGCAAGTTTTACTTGCTAATATTTTGCTAAAGATTTTTCTGTCTTTACTCATGAGGTTTATTGGTCTATAATATTCTTCTCCATTAATGTCTTTGACTGTCTTTTGCATAAGATTATTAGTACCTTCATAAAATTAATTTAGGTCACTTTATCTTCTATATTATCAAAATGACTGTAATTAAAAATATATACATTTGGTAGAATTTTCCAGGAAAAACTTCTTGGCCATAAAATTTACTTTGGGGAGTGAAATAATTTAATTTAATAGTAAGATATTCAGATTATCCATTTTATATTACATGAATTGTGATTGTTTGTGCTTTTCAAGAAACTTCTCCAGTTCAACTAAGCTGTCAAATTTATGTACATAGGGCTTTTTGTAATATTCACTTTTTATGCTTCTAATATCTTCAGGAAGGTCTATAATGATATCTTCGTTTATTTCTAGTATTAATAATTGTGTCTTCTTCTGCACATGCATGTTCATTGCCATGCTATTCATAATAGTACAAACATGGAACCAACCCTACTGCCCATCGAAAGTGGACTGGATAAAGAAAATGTGGCACATATACATGATGGAGTATTACACAACCATAAGGAAGTCCAAAATCATGAATTTCACAGCAAATTTGATGTAGTTGGAGGTCATCATACTAAGTGAACTATCACAGAAATAAGTAACCGAATACCACATGTTCTTACTCATAAGTGGGCCCTGATCACTATTCACATTAGCACATGGTAGAGATAAGCAGTTGCTGGGCACTGCAAGGAGAGGGAAGGAGGGAGAAGGGTAGGGGCATGTGACAACACAAAGGGTACCTGGTTCACTACTGAGGGAGAGTGAGGGTCAGCTAGAAGACCAAACTTTACCCATATACAGCCTACTTATGTAGTTAATGCTCCCTTGTACTTTACATCTCTATTAGTTCTATAAAACATTAAAAATAAAAAAATAGTTCTTCTATTTTTGTTAGTCTTGCAAGAACTTTGTCTATTTTACTGATTTTTTTTCAAAAAAAGTAAATTGTTTTGTTCATACATTTCGCACATTGTTTTTGTTTACAATTTTTATTTCTAATTTTTATTATTGTCTTTCTTTTGCTTTGATTTATTTTGCACTATGCTTTCTAGTACTTTTAAAGTTGAAGTCTACATTATAAATATGAGACTTTTATATTCATTAATGTAAACGTTTTTTGTTGTAAATTTCTATGTCAGCACTGATTTAGTTTTACTTCACAAATTTTGAAATATTATATTTTCTTTTTCATTTAGTACAATGTATCTTTTTAAAAATTTTCTTGAGACTTCCTCTGATTTAAAACTGTGTTGTTTAACATCCAAATCTTTGTCATTTTTTCTGTTTTATTTCTGCTATTAATTCTAACCTGATTTCACTGATGCCAGAGAACATTCTCTGTATGATTTTGGTGCATTTATATTTGTTGAGCTTTGTGCTTATGTGCTAGCATATAGTCTATCTTTTTATACATTTTGTTCTTGAAAAAAATGAGTACTGTTGCCTTTGTTGGGTGAAGTATTCTGCAAATGTTGATTACATTTTGGTATTTGAATTTTTCTATGTCCTTGTTGATGTATTTCTATTAATTGTTGTGAGAGAGATGTTAAAGTACTCAGTTATAGTTGTGCATGTATCTATTACATAAGTTCTATCAGATTTTGCTTTTTATATTTTTAAGTCTGTTGTTTGATGTATACACATTTAAGTTGACTGTGTTTGTTTTCTCGATGAATTGATTCTTTTATCTTTATGTAATATCGTTCTTTGACTCTGGTAATTTACTTTGCTCTTAGGTCGACTTTATTTGATATTAACATAGCTACTCAATTTATTTTGATTAATGTTTGTATGGTATATAAATTTATAATATCTTAGTTTTAACCTATTTATATCATTTTATTTGAAGTTTTATGTCTACAGCATATAGTTTGTTCATGTTTAATCCATTTTACAAATATTTGTCTTTAATTGTTGTATTTAGATCATGTACATTTAATGCAATTATTGATAGGCCTAGATGTCAAGGGTTTTTATCAAGAAGGGGTGCTGGATTTTTTTAAATGCTTTTTCTGCATCTAATGATATAGTCATGCTGTTTTTTGTGTTTACATCTGTTCATGCATTTATTTATTTATGTTTGTTTATTTTTTAGTTGGAGTCTCACTCTGTTACCCAGACTGGAGTGCAGTGGCCACTCCCAACCACCACAGCCTTGACCTGCTGGGATCCGGTGATCCTTCCACCTCAGCCTTCCAAGTAGTTGGAACTACAGGCGCGTACTACCACACCCAGCTAATTTTTGATTTATTGTAGAGATGAGGTCTTGCCCAGTTGCCCAGGTGGGTCTCGAACCCGTGGGCTCAGGCAATCCACTCACCTAAGCCTCCCAAAGGCGCAGGATTACAGGCTGAGCCACCGAGCCCAGCCTGTTGATGTATTTAATTATGTTTATGGTTTTATAAATGTTGAATCAGCCCTGCATCCCAGGGAAGAAACCTACTTGGTCGTGTTGGGTGACTTTTGAGATGTGTTGTAGAATTCAGTTTGCAAGGAACTTATTGAGAATTTTAGAATCTATTTTCATCAAGAAAATTGGCCTGTAGTTCTCTTTCTTTTTTGGATTTTTACTTGGTTTTTTTTTTTTTTTAATCAATGTGATGTTAGCTTTGTAAAATGATTTGGGGAGAGTTCCATCTTTCTCAGTTGCCTGGAATACTTTCATTTCCACCTTGTATGTTTTGTAGAATTCTGTTGGAAAGCCATCTTGTCCAGGGCTTTTTGTTTTTGTAAGTATTCTTCTTATGACATAGTCAATTTCATGGATTGTTATTAGTCTATTTAGGGTCTCGATTTCTCCTCATTTCAACCTGGGTAGGTTGTGTGATGTCAGAAAGTCCTTCATTTTATTTAGGTTTTCAAGTTTGTTTCCTATAAGTGTACACAGTAGTCTCTGATAATCTTTTGTATTTCATTGGGGTCATTTTTGTGTTGACCTTTTGCATTTCTGATTGTTTATTTGGGGTTTTACTCTCTTTTTCTTGGTCAGTCCAGCTAGGGGACCATCAATCTTGTTTATCTTTTCAAAGAACCAGCTTTTTGTTTCATTGATTTTTTAGTATTATCGTTTTGTCTTCTAGGTCCCTGATTTGGGCTTTTATTTTGGTGATCTGTATTCTTCTGCTGGAGTTAGGGTTTTGATGGTCTTTTTTTTCCAGCTTCCTTAGGTGACTTGTTAAGATGATCACAATTTATCTTTCCATTTTCTTCATATGTGTTTGTAGAGATATGAATTCCTCTCCTAGTACTACTTTCATGGCATCCCAGAGGTTTTTATAAGACGTTTCTTCATTTTCATTTGTTTCCAGGGATCTTTTAATCTCTGTTCTGATTCCATGTTAACCCAGGAGTTGCTTAACATAACATCATGCTGTTTATTGTCCATGTCTTTGTGGGTTTTAGGGAAACTTTGTTGTTGTTGATATTTATTTTTATTCCGCTGTGGTCTGAGAAGGTGCATGGCACAGTTTCAACTTTATGAAATTTGCTTATGCTTGATTTATGGCTGAGGATGTGGTTGATCTTAGAGTACATTCCATGTAGTGGTGAGTAGAATGTATATTCCATGGTCATTGGGTGGAGTGTTCTGTAGGTAACAATAAAGTGTATTTGGTCAAGTGTCATGTTCAGGTTCCAGATCACTTATTGAGTTTTTGTCTTGATAATCTATCTAGGGTTGTGAGTGGAGTATTTTTTTTTTTTTTTTTGAGTTAGAGTCTCACTCTGTCACCCAGACTGGAGTGTAGTGGCCGCTCCCAGCCACTGCAGCCTCAACTTGCTGGGCTCCAGTGACCCTTCCACCTCAGCCTCCCAAGTAGCTGGAACTACAGGCACATGCGTGAGTGAGGTATGTAAGTCCCCAGATATGTTAGTGTTAGTGTCAATATCTTTTTAAAGTTTACCTAGAAAGTGCTTGATAAAAGTTGATGCTTCTATTTTGGTTGCATATATGTTTAGTATGGATCTTTCTTGTTGAAGGGTTGAACCTTTCATCATTATATAATGACCTTCTGTATCCTTTTTAAATTTTGATAACTTAATGGGTATTTCCTTTGATATTAAGATCATGACTCCTACTTTCTTTTGTGTGAATTTCTTTTTACCCATCCTCCTACTTTGAGTCTGTGAGTGTCCTTTCTGATAAGATAAGTCTCTTGGAGACAATATTTTGTTGCCTCGTGATAATTTTTCTATTTTGCCATTCTATGTCTTTTCAGTGGTTCATTTAGTCCATTCACATTCAGGTTAATTATTGAAATGTCAGAGTTTATCCCTGTCATGAAGTTCTTATAGAGTTTGTTGTTGTTGTTACTGTTTGTTGTCTTTCTTTTGATTTTTGCATGGATTCATGTGTTTTCAATCTTTTTCCTACATGCCTGTGGAGGGCACTGTCATTCTTTTTTTCCTTTCTTCTGTGTTTAATTCGTTATTAAGTGTTTCTTGTAGAGCTGGTCTGAAGGCAGCATAAGCTCTTAAGGATTGGATGTCTAGGAATGATTTTAATTTTCCATCACTGGTGAAGCTTCACTTAACTGGGCAGGTAATTGCTGGTTGAAATTATTTATCTTTGAGAACTTTGAAGATTGGGCTCCAAGCTTTTCTAGCCTGAAGTGTTTCTGTAGATAAATCTGCTGCTATTCTAATTGGTCTTCTCTGGTAGGTAGTCTGAACTTTTTCTCTCACAGCCTTTAGGATTGTTCCTTTTATACCTACTTTGTGTAGTCAAATTACTATGTGTCTAAGAGTTGGTCTTCTCATTTGTTTTCTTGCAGGGGTTCTCTGAATCTCTTGTGTTTAAATGGTTGCATCACTGAGGAGATGAGAGAAGTTTTCTTGGATAATTTCATGGAGTGTTTCCAGGGTGGTCTCTCTCGTTCTCTCTCTTTCTGTTTCACTCACTTTTGTGGAGATGCTCATAGTTGACATGTCCCATTGTCATCTTGCCAGAAGTCCCCTCTTAATATGGATATCTTTGTATTGATCCTGTTTGGAATTAGCTCACCTTTTAAAATCTGTTATTTTATGCTATTTATTAAATTTGGGAAATTTTTAGACATAGATTTCCTTTTCTCTTTCTTCTGGGACTCTGGTAATAGGAATGTTAAATTTTTTTACAGTCCCACAGATAATTCTATTGTCCTGTCTTCAAATTCACTGATTCTGCTATGTTCTCCATTCTGGTGTTGAGCCCATCCATTGAATTTGAATATTTAGTTTATTGTATTTTTCAACTCTAAAATTTCTATTTGGCTCTTCTTTATATTTCTATTTCTCTGCTGAGATGTTCTTATTTTCACTAATTTCAAGCATCTTTGTATTTGCTCACTGAAGCATTTTTATTATGGCCACTTAAAAATTCTTGTTGGACCATATATTGACATACAATATTGGTACATATTTCTATGGTACATGTAATATTTTGTTACATGCATAGAATGTGCAATCATAAAGTCAGAGTATTTAGGCTATCCATCAGCTCAAGCATTTGTCACTTCTAACAATTGTATTTTTAATCAATCATGGCACTAATGGAACAGTTTTTTTCAGGTACAACAAAAGCATCCTGACAAAGGGTTTCAGAAATGATAGTATATGTCATATTATGACAAAGAGCTCAAAAAGCATTCTTTTTCATTCAATCCTTAATTTAGGTTGAAATGTTAAAAATTAATCCCACACCTCTAAAATAAGAACACCTAGTATTAAAACTAGTTGTTTGTTCATGTAAAATAGTTCATTTTCTTTATTATCTTGCTTAGTTTAAAAATCATATTTAAAAACATGACAATTTTATTAGTCAATAAAATATTTTATAAAAACAAGCAAATACCCTCACAGACATATCAGAATAATGTTTTACCAGCTCTCTGGGTATCTCCTCTGGAAATTATGCATGGTTATGTAAACTCATAGAATCTACTTGGTGTTATATCTGGGTATTTCCAGAAGAAATTAGCATTTGAATCGGTGGACTGAGTAAAGGTGATCTGCCCTCCCTTAATATGGGGGCACCATCAAATTGGCTCAGGGCCCAGATAGAACAAAAAGGCAGAGGAAAGATGAATTCACACTATCTTTCTTCTTGGACTGGTAAACACTTATTCTCCCACCCTTGGACATCAGAACTCCAGGTTCTCTGGCCATTGAACTTTGGGGACTTGCACCAGCAGCCCTCCAGTTTCTTAGGCTCTAAAATCTTGAACTGAGAGTTACACTATCAACCCCCCTCATTTTGAGGCTTGGACTGAGTCATGTTACCAGCTTCTCAGATTCTTGCCTATCATGTGACTTCTCAACCAATTTCCCTAGTAAATTCCTCCTCATATATCTACCATATCTGTATCTATATATCTATATCATCTATTTATATATTTATATATGTAAGAATATATATAAATATCTTTACCTTTGTCTTTCCTCTCCTATTGGTTCTGTCTCTCTGGAGAACTGTGACATACAGTGAGAAACTGATGTCTTTCATTTTAAACTCTTTAGAACTCTTTGAGTAAAAGCTTAAAATAAGCAAATTTAGAGATTACCAAGTTTCTTTCAGTGTTAGAAATGACTGTTAAAAAATAGTGCAGGGAGGTTCCAGTAAGATGCAGATGGCATAGGTGGAATTGTGAGATTCTCCGAATGTGAGTTCCCCAAAAGACTCTTACTTTCCTTCCCCCACCCCATGCCCACGGCCAGCTGCACCAGTCCGAGGCCCAGGGACCCTTGGTCCCACGCAGGGCCGGATATTGCAGCCCCCAGCTGCTGCTGCTCCACTATACATGGCCCCCACCTGCCATGTAGGAATCTCAGCTCCCTCCCTGGCTACATCATCTCACCCAGCACCAAGCTGCCGGTCACCGAGGGAGGTTCTAGGTGCCCACCCCTCAGAGAGATCAGCTCTATTTCTGACTGAAGTACCCTGTGAGGGGCCCAACACCACTCTCACTTCCCACCACCTGCCATTTGGAGCTCTGGGCCCACCCTGGCTGAGGCATCCAGCGTATGACCCCATGCTTGTGTAAGGGAACAGCATATCTTAAGGAGGTGCTGGAAACTCCTGTCTTCCTCCTCCACCCCAGCCTGATGATGGCACACCAGATCTAGTGCCCAGCTGTGCAGCTGATCCCTGGTGCCTTGCATGCCACCACAGCCTGCCATAGTGGATCGCCCAAGGTCCCAGATGAGTGGAGAGAAAGGATCTGTGTAAGAGGAGCTGCCCACCTCAGCCATTTTTCAGGCAGAGATTTCCATTGCCCCCACCTATGAGCAGCCTCCACCTTGGTTCCTAAGGTAACATAACTAAACAGTAGACAAATCCCCCCCATGCTGAATCAGATGCAGGCAACTGAGCCTCACAGACCTGTCAGGCAGCAGGCTAATAGAACAAACCTAAGCTGTGAGTGAATCTAGCTGCCTGCAGCAAAAACAAAGGGGAGAGGTTGGAGATCAGAGCTGAAGAGACTTTAGACACTCAGGAAAGATTCCAGGACATAGAAGACAAAAAGGTAATAAAAAAATCAATGAAACAAAAAGCTGGTTCTTTGAAAGGATAAACAAGATCAATGGTCCCTTAGCTAGACTGACCAAGAAAAAAAGAGAAAACACCCAAATAAATACAATCAGAAACACAAAAGATGAAGTCACATCTGACCCTGAAGAAATACAAAAGATCATTAGAGACTACTATGTACACTTGTATGGAAACAAACTGGAAAAACTTAAGGAAATGGAAGACTTTCTGATATCACACAACCTGCCTAGGTTGAAACAAGAAGAAATCAAGACCCTAGTAGACCAATAACAATCAAGGAAATTGACTATGTAATAAGAGAACTACCCACAAAAAAAAAGCCCTGGACCAGATGGCTTTCCAGCAGAATTCTACAAGACATTTAAGGAGGAGCTGATACCAATCCTACTGAAATTATTCCAGGTGATTGAGAAAGATTGAAGCCTCCCCAAATCATTCTATGAAGCTAACATCACCTTGATACCCAAGCCAGGTAAAGATCCAACTAAGAAAGAGAACTACAGGCAATATCTTTGATGAACATAGATGCCAAAATTCTCAATAAGATCCTAGCAAACCAGATTCAACAACATATCTCAAAAATTATCCATCATGACCAAATAGGCTTCATCCCTGGGACACAAGGCTGGTTCAACATTCACAAGACAATAAATGTAATTAAATACATCAACAGACATCAGAACAAAAACCACATGATTATATCATTAGATGCAGAAAAATCATTTGATAAAATCCAGCACCCCTTCCTGATAAAGACACTTGAACACTTAGGCATACATGGAACATACCTCAAAATAGTAAAAGCCATCTATGAGAAACCCACAGCTAGTATACTCCTAAACAAACAAAATTTGGAACAATTTTCCTTGAAAACTGGAACAAGACAAGGATGCCTAGTCTCTCTCCTCCTTTTCAATATAGTATTGGAAGTCCTAGCTAGAGCAATCAAAAAAGAGAAGGCAGTCAGGGGTATCCAAATAGGAAAAGAGGAAGTCAAGTTAACCATCTTTGCTGATGATTGTGTACCTTGAAACGCAAGAAAATTTGTCAAAAGCCTCCTTGCACTGATAAAGGACTTTGGCAAAGTCTCAGGGTATAAAATAAATAAATGTGAAAACACAGTCTCATTTCTTTACACCAAAAATAAACAAACAGAAACCCAAATAAAAAACACAATCCCATTCACAGTAGCCACAAAAAAATGAAATACCTTGACATCTTCCTAACCAGAGATGTGAAAGACCTTTACAATGAAAACTACAAAACATTGCTCAAAGAAATCAAGGATGACACAAACAAGTGGAAAAATATCCCATGCTCATGGATTAGAAGAATCAACATTGTGAAGATGTTCATTCTACCTAAGGCAATCAACAGATTTAATGCTGTACCCATCAAACTACCAGCAACATTCTTCTCAGAGCTAGAGAAAACAATACAGGAATTCATATGGAAACACAAAGGACCAAGAATAGCTAGAACAAACCTCAGCAAAAAAAAAAAAAAAGCAGGAGGTATCACACTACCAGAGTTCAAACTTTACTATAGAGCTACAATAATCAAAACAGCTTGGTATTGGTACAGGAACAGGCATATAGATCAGTGGAATAGAATTGAGATTCCAGAAGCAAAACCTCAATCTCCCAACCAGCTCATCTTTGACAAAGCCTCTACCATCTACCACTGGGGAGTGGAGAACCTATTCAGTAAATGGTGCTGGGAAACTGGTTGACCACATGCAGAAGACTCAAACAAGACCCCTATCTATCCCCACACACAAAATTTAACTCTAAATGGATCAGAGACCTACATGTAAAATCTCAAACCATAAAAACCTTAGTAAATGCAGGACACACCCTTATGGAAATTGGAACTGGCATCCAATTCCTGAACAAACCCGAAACCCACATAAGAGATAAGATAGACAAGTGGGACCTCATTAAACTGACAAGGTTCTGCAAAGCCAAAGAAACAATCAAAGAACAGGGAGACAGCCCACAGACTGGGAAAAAGTATTTGCCAACTCCAGGTCCGACAAAGGCTTAACATCTTGGATCTACAAGGAACTCAAGTGTACTGAAAAGAAAAAAACAAACGACCCCATTATAAAGTGGACAAAAGATATGAACAGACACTTCTCAAATGAAGACATCTGAGCAGCCAACAGACACATGAAGAAATGTTCAACCTCACTAATCATCAAGGAGATGCAAATCAAAACCACACTGAGATACCACCTAATCCGAGTCAGAATGGCAATTATCAATAACTCAAAAAATAACAGTTGCTGCAGAGGGTGTGGTGAAAAGGGAACACTTCTACACTGTTGGTGGGAGTGTAAACTAGTGCATCCTCTGTGGAAAACAGTGTGACCATTCCTAAAAGCTCTAAATATCGACCTCCCATATGACCCCACAGTCCCCCTACTGGGAATATACCCTCAAGAACTCAAATCACTCTATAAAAAAGATACCTGCACACATATGATTATCGCAGCATTGTTCACAATAGCAAGAACCTGGAACCAACCATGCTGTCCATCAAAAGAGGACTGGATTTTAAAAAATGTGGTACATATACATGATGGAATACTATGTAGCCATAAAAAGAACACAATCATGAATTTCATAGCAACCTAGATGGAACTAGAGTCTATAATACTGAGTGACCTCTCACAGAAACAAAGATCTGAGTATCTTACTCATATAGTGGACCTTGAACATCTATCGTAATAGTATAAGAAAAGAATTGACAGTAGTGGGAAACTATAGGGGGGGAGGAGAAGGGAGGTGGGATCAATCGTAGTCAATATCTGTCTGGGGATGGGGAGACACCCCTTATCAACAAGGGTGCCTGAACGAAGCATATTTGTATATCTAACCCTTAACTGTACCCCACAATATTAAAATAAAAAATATTGATTAAAAAAATTTTAAAAAGAGTGCAAATAGCAATGTTTGCAGGGTGAATAAAAAGTTATTTCAGCTTCATTCATTGTTATGCATCTCTATGAAGAAAGTAGAACTAAAAAAATGTAAAGGGGAAACTCTGTTTAAATGTTTTCTATTTATTTATAAGATTAAAGCTTATTATAATCTTCATATGAATGACGTTCAAAGTTTAAGAACAGCACTTTTAGGACTCTAAATGCTGCCAAACACAATGTCTTGTATCCCAAAGCTCTCTTTCAGTGCCTTATTTTCAGGCATCTGGGTCAAATAGTGACAAGGCAACCACCGATGGAGATGTTGTAGAGGGGATGCATGCATCCAAGGTTAGTTAGACTGAATGACCTTTAAGTCCTTTCCAGCATTTATATTCTATAATTATCTGAATAAAAGATCTGTAGCCTTTGAGTTAACCACTGTAATGACAAAAGTTATACTGAAGGCAGCCTGAATTCCTTAGATGATACTTCACACCTATGCCCAAGTTTATCCTAAACAACCTAAATTATTTTCCTTCTATTCAATGTCAAAAACACATTAAAGTAGCTCTTCTGAACAGTATATAATGAAGAATGGGAACTGACTGAGTTTCAGTTTTATTGGAGTAAAACAGAAAATACTGACAGCCTCATGTTCAAAAGCTGACCCAATATCTTATCAAGAGAAACTGAGTCTTCAAGGGTAAAATGAAGACTTAAGTAGGAAGAGGCTGAAAGATAAATTTAAATGCCCCTTAATTTCATTGACCAGTGAATTCTGTCAAAGGTATCTAGAACTGGACAGTAGTTAAAGTAGTAAAACAGATTTTATTCAGAACTGTTACAAAAAAGGAAAAAGTAGAGACCTCATTGAAGAACTGGACTCAATTTCAAATACCACATGAGCAAATGAGAATTTATAACCAAGAAGCAGTGGGAAGCTCTTTCATATACTTTCTCATTTCTCCTGACAGACAGCCTCTCCTTGACCAAACTTTAGCTAGACTTTTCGTGATCTTCTTCCTCCCAACTAGGCCTTGACTTTTAAACTTTCATGTCCATCTGTGCATTGCCCAATTTTAGTAAAGATCCTGCTATGTCATTTTAGCCAGAGTCCCCCATTTCTGATATCTAATTCTATAATCTCATCAGGCTCTTTATCTTCCAGCATTCCTCAGGTAATGTCTAATCATCCTGACCTGCCTTCAGCAAGAATTCTGATAAGCCAGAATGTTTCCTCTTTAGAAATTTATTGTTCATTGAGTCTCCTATCCTGCTCTTTGGCTATATATTCCCTCTTTTCCTTGTTGTATTTGGAGTTGAGCCCAATTTCTCTCCCTATTGCAAACCCCCATCATAGTAGTCCCTACACTTTTTGCAATCATCTTGAATGAAGTCTGCCTTATCGTTTTAACAAATGACATGCGTAATTTTCTTCATTAACATTCTTCTAAGAGAAATTATTAAGCATAAAAAATATACGTCTCATTCTTATCTTTCTGCATTATGATTAAAAAAATAGGAGCATATTACCATTTCCATATACCACCTACTACAAGTTGAGTATCTTTTATCTAAAATGCCTGAGATAAGAAATGGTTTGGATTTCAGATGTTTTGGGGTTTTGAAATATTTGCATTGCACTTCCAAATTGAGCATCTCAAATTCAAAAATCTGAAATCCATAATGCTCTGATGACAATTTACTTTGAACATCATTTCAGTATTCAAGCATTTTGAATTTTAACTTTTTGGATTGGAATACTCAACTTGTATTTTTTCTTTTAAAAATCAAATCTGAAATGTAAAGACAGGATTATATATTTCATCTCTATTTTGAAGTTTTTTCTTAATAATTGTAATTCTGATCATATGGGAACTGACAATTATGTTCGTGAAGTCATTCTAGAAAAAGTGCTACATATCTTGTCACTTAATATCATTACAGTCACCTTCAAAGTACTCCCCTTGGGAAGCTATGCATTGATGCCAGCACTTAGTACAAACATTAAAGCAATTATTTTATACCTCTTTCTGGAATAGTCATCAGAGTTGTCCTTGTATTACCCTTGATGTCCTGAATGTCATCAAAATATCTTTCTTTCAATATTTTCTCTTTCTTTGGGTGAATAAAAAAGCCACTGGGTGTCAGATCAGGTGAGTAGGGAGGATGTTCCAATACAATTATTTGTTTACTGGCTAAAACCTCCCTCACAGACAGTGCTGTGTGAGCTGGTGCATTGTCATGATGCAAGAGCTTCTTTGGGACCATTTTTGTACACCCCTTTCTCATGCCAAGATTTTCTGTTAAAATTTTCCTGTTTCTCTATCAATGTACGTTATTTGGTCTGCTATACTTCTCACAGACAGATGATTTTGATGTACAATTCAATAAATTTTTCGGATGTTTTCATCAATTTTGCTTTCTACTGGCTGTCCTGACATTTAGTCATCAGTGACAGTCTCTCCCCTTAGAAAAACACTTAATCCATTTGTATACTGTCGTTTTCTTTTCTTTCTTTTTTTTTTTGAGTTGGAGTCTCACTCTGTCACCCAGACTGGAGTGCAGTGGCTGCGCCCAGCCACCACAGCCTTGACCTGCTGGGCTCCAGCAATCCTTCCGCCTCAGCCTTCCAAGTAGCTGGAATTACAGGTGCGTGCTACCATGCCTGGCTAATTTTTTGATTTTATTGTACAGATGAGGTCTCGCCTGCCCAGGCGGGTCTCGAACATGGGCTCAGGCAATCCACTCACCTTAGCCTCCCAAAGGCATGGGATTACAGGCTGAGCCACCGAGTCTGGCTGTCATTTTCTTCATGGGGTTATCCTTATACACTTGGACTAACATGTATGTCCCTGATTTCACTTTCATTCTTGCCAAGTTTAATAAGAAATTTAACATTTGTTTTTTGCTGTAATTCCAACTCTGACATTCTCGCTATGATAGCTCTGATGGCCATTCCAGAAAGAGTTCCAAAATTGTTTTGATGGGTGTACTAGGCACAAGCATTGGTGCATGACCTTCCAAGGGGAGTACTTTGAAGCTGACCATAGTGATATTCAGCAATGAGGTATGTAGCATTTTTCCTAAAATGAGTTCATGAACTTAATTGTCCGACCACATATCTTTATAGCATAAATTCTATCTGTTCATCTCTCACTGCTGCTGCCCTGCAGTAGCTTAATTCCCAGTATATTTATTGCATAAACTTCCTTTTTTCTTATCACATTCTTTGTAGAAACCCATCTGAATTTATGGACTGCAAGTATCTTCTACAAGATGTTCTACTACACCTCTCCTCACTGCAAGACTACTATGAGGTTTCCTGCTTCTCCTTGGCCTCAGGGGATGTTATAACTTTGTCTTGTACATGTCATATTCCTTTGTTCCCCAAGTTTCTACTCATTTGGTAAGTAAACCATGACATCTATCTACCTCCACTATTAATTACTTAATTTTAACATCTCCAAATTTCTCTTTCATTCAAAAATTTCACCATATTTGTCCACTTCCATTTTATTCACATGGTTTCACCTTAGTATGTATGCCTAAATGTGTTGCTTTTCAAGCAGTACCTTTCTCTGTATTTGTCCCCAAACACTCATTATTTTGTTTTCTTTCAGAAAAAAATATTTTTTTATTTTAATTATTTTTAAATTGTTGAGTACAATTCAGGGTTAGATATACAAATATTCATTATGCAGGTGCCCATGTTGATGAGGTGTGCCCCCCTTTCCCCAGGCAGATTCCCACTACTGCCAATCCCATCTCCCCACACCCCACACCCCCACAGTTTCCTGCTACTCTCAATGCTTTTCTTATAATATTATGATAGTAGTTCAAGGTCCACTTATGAGTGAGAACATGTGATACTCAGTTCTTTGTTTCTGTGAAAGATCACTCAGTATTACAGACTCTAAGTCCATCCAAGTTGCTGTGAAGTTCATGATTTTGTTCTTTATGGCTGTGTAATATTATATTGTGTATACATACCACATTTTTAAAATCCAGTCTTCTTTTGATGGGCAGCATGGCTGGTTCCATGTTCTTGCTATTGTGAACAATGCTGCAATAAACATACATGTGCAGGTATCTTTTTCATAGAGTGATTTGAGTTCTTCTGGGTATATCCCCAGTAGGGGGATTGTGGGGTCATATGGAAGGTCAATTTTTAGAATGTTTAGGAATTACCACACTGACTTCCATAGAGGCTGTAGTAGTTTACACTCCCATAAATAGTGTAGAAGTGTTCCCTTTGTGCCACATCCTGTCCAGCATCTGTTATTTTTCAAAGTATTGTTGATGGCCATTCTGACTGGAATTAGGTGGTACTGCAGTGTGGTTTTAATTTGCATGTCTTTGATGACTAGTGAGGTTGAACATTTCTTTCTTGTATCTGTTGGCTGCTCATATGTCTTCTTTTGAGAACTGTCTATTCATATCTTTTGCCCACTTTGTAATGGGGCTGTTTGTTTTTTTTCTTTTCATCACGTTTGAGTTCCTTATAGACCCTACCCTAGATGTTAGGCTTTTGTCAGACACATAGTTGGCAAGTATTTTTTCCCAGTCTGTAGGCTGTCTCCCTGCTCTCTGGATGGTTTCTTTGACTTTGCAAAAGCTTGCCCATTTGATGAGGTCCCACTTTTCTATCTTATCTCTTGTGGCATGAGCACTTGGGGTTTTGATCAGGAACTGGTTGCCAGTTCCAACTTCCATAAGAATGTCTCCTGCATTTTCTAAGGTTCTTATAGTTTGAGGTTTTATGTTTAGGTCTGTGATTCATTTAGAGTTGATTTTTGTGTATGGGGATAGGTAAGGGTCCTGTTTCAATCTTCTGCATGTGGCCAGTCTTCCCAGTACCATTACCTGAATAGGTTTACAATAAAGTTTAAATTCTGGGAATGTGATACCACCTCCTTTTTTTTTTTGGCTGAAGATTGTTTTGGCTATTCATGGTTGTTTATGTTTCCATATGAATTCCTGTATTGTTATTTCTAGATCTGAGAAGAATGTTGCTGGTAATTTGATGGGGATTGCATTAAATCTACAGATTGCCTTAGGTAGAATGGACATCTTACAATGTTGATTCTTCCAATTCATGAGCATGGAATATTTTCCCACTTGTTTGTGTCATCTTTGATTTCTTTGAGCAGTGTTTTGTAATTTTCATTGTAAAGGTGTTTCAGGTCTCTGGTTAGGAAGCTGCCAAGGCATTTCATTTTTTTGTGTGTGGCTATTGTGAATGGAATTGTGCTTTTTATTTGGATATCTGTTTGATTATTATTGGTGTATAGAAATGCAATTGTCTTTTGTACATTCATTTTATATCCTCGAACTTTGCCAATGTCCTTTATCAGTGCAAGGAGATTTTTTACAGATTCCCTTGGGTTTTCGGGGCATAGAATCACATTATCTGCAAAGAGTGATAACTTGATTTCCTCTTTTTCTACTTGGATACCCCTGATTGCCTTCTCTTCTCTGATTTCTCTAGCTAGGACTTCCAAACCTATGTTGAACAGTAGGGGCAAAAGTGGACATCCTTGTCTTGTTCCAGTTTTCAGGGTAAATGGTTCCAATTTCTGTCTGTTTAGCAGTATGCTGACTGTGTCTTTCTTGTACCTGGCTTTTACTATTTTGAGGTATGTTCCAGCTATGATTAGATGTTCTAAGGCTTTTATCAAAAAGGGGTGCTGGATTTTATCAAAAGTTTTTTCTGTATCTAATGATATAATCATGTAGATTTTGTTTTTACGTCAGTTGACATATTTAATTATGTTTATGGCCTTACAAATATTGAATCAGTCTTGCATCCCAGGGATGAAACCTACTTGGTTGTGGTGGATGATTTTTGAGATTTTTTTTGTTTTTTGAATCCAGTGTACTAGTATCTTGCTGAGAATTTTAGTATCTATGTTCATCAAGGATATTGGCCTATAGTTCTCTTTCTTTGTTGGGTCTTTACTTGGCTTGGGTATCGATGTGATATTAGCTTCATAAAATGATTTGGGGAGAGTTCCATTTTTCTCAGTCACCTGGAATACTTTCAATAGGAACTTTCAATAGGATTGGTATTATTTCCTCCTTGTATGTTTTGTAGAATCCTGCTGGAAAACCATCTGGTCTGGGGCTTTTTTTTTTTTTTTTTTTGTAGGTAGTTTTGACAGAGTCAATTTCTGGGATAGTTATTGGTCCTATTTAGGGTCTCCGTTTCTTATTTTCAACCTGGAGAGTTTGTGTGATGTCAGAAAGACCTCCATTTTCTTTAGGTTTTCAAGTTTGTTTCCATATAAGTGTACATGGTAGTCTCTGATAATCTTTTGTATTTCTTTGGGGTCAGTTGTGCATTGACCTTTTGCATTTCTCATTGTGTTCATTTGGGCTTTCTCTCTCTTTTTCTTGGTCAGTCTAGCTAGGTGACCATCAATTTTGTTTATCCTTTCAAAGCCACCTTTTTGTTTTGTTGATTTTTTTTGGTATTATCTTTTTGTCTTCTATGTCCTGAATTTGGGTTTTTATTTTGTTGATCTAGATTCTTCTGCTGAAGTTAGGGTATTGGTGGTCATGCTTTTCCAGCTTTCTTAGGTGACTTGTTAGGCTGTTAACTTGTGATCTTTCCATTTTCTTCATGTGTGTTTGTAGCGATATGAATTCCCCTCTTACTACTACTTTCATGGCATCCTACTGGTTTTGGTAAGATGTTTCTTCATTTTCATTTGTTTCCAGGTATCTTTTAATCTCTGCTTTGATTTCCATGTTGACCAAGGAGTCGCTTAACATCACATTGTTTAGTGTCCATGTCATTGTTTGTTTGGGGGGAACTTTGTTGGTGTTGATATTTATTTTTATTCCACTGTGATTTGAGAAAGTGCATGGAAGAATTTCAACCTAATGCAATTTGTTTATGCTTTATTTATGTCCAAGGATGTGGTCAATCTTAGGGTATGTTCCATGTGGTGATGAGTAGAATGCACATTCCATTTGGTGGAGTGGTCTGTAGGTCACAATTAAGTCCATTTGATCAAGAATCACTTTGAGGTTCCAAATCTCTCTGCTGATTTTTTTCTTGATGATCTGTCTATGGTTGTGAGTGGGGTATTAAAGTCCCCACTATGATATTATTAGCATCAATATCTTTTTTATTATAAAGATGTGGGGTACAATTCAGGGTTAGGTATATATTGATTATGCAGGTACCCTTGTTGATGACGTATGCCCTTCCCTTTCCTAGTAATTTCCCTCAACTGACAATCCCACCACTCTTCCCATGACAGTTTCCCACTACTGCCAATTGCTTTCTTATAGTATTATAATTGTTCAAGGTTCGCTTATCAGTGAGAACATATGGTACTCTGTTCTTTGTTTCTATGATAAATCACTGAGTATGATCGAATCTAAACACATCCATGTTTCTGCAAAGACCACATGTTTGTCCTTTAGGGTTGATAATATGCCATTGTGTATATGTACCACAGTTTTTATTCAGTCCAGATTTGATGGACAACATGGTTGGTTACATGTTTTTACTATTGTGAATATATGTGCAGGTATCTTTTTTGTAGAATGATTTGAGTTCTTCCTGGTATATTCCCAATAGGGGAATTGCTGGGTAATATGGAATGTCAATTTCTAGTTCTTTCAGAAACTGCCACACTGTCTTCCAAAGAAGTTGCACTAGTTTGCATTCTCACCAGCAGGGTTGAAACATTCCTTTTTCTCTGCATCCTCACCAGGATGTATTGCTGTTTGTTTTGTTAATGATGACCATTTTTACTGGGGTTAGGTGGTATCTAAATGTGGTTTTGATTTGCATTTCTCTGATGATGAGTGAGGCTGAGCACTTTTTCATGTGTTGATTGGTTGTCCATATATCTTCTTTTGAGAATTGTCTATTCATGTCTTTTGCCCACTTTTTAAAGGGTTTTTTTTTTTTTGATGCATTTGAGTTCCTTGTATATCCTAGATTTTAGGCCCTTGTCAGATATACAGTTGTCAAATATTTTCTCTCATTCTGTGGGCTGTCTCCCTGCTCTCTTGATAGTTTCTTCTGCTACTGTCAATCCCTTTCTTATAGTATTTTGATAATTGTTCAGGGTCTGCTTATAAATGAGAAGATGTGTACTCAGTTCTTTGCTTTGGTGATAGATCACTCAGTATTATAGACTCTAAATCCATCCAAGTTGCTGTGAAGTTCATAATTTTTACCTTTATGGCTGTATAATATTCCATTGTGTATAAGTACCACATTTCTTAAGTCCTGTCTACTTTTGATGGACAACAATGTTGGTTCCATGTTTTTGCTATTGTGAATAGTGCTGCAATAAACATGCTTGCACAGGTATCTTTTTTTATTTGTATTTCTTTGGTTATATTCCCAGAAGGGGGATTGTTGGGCCTAGGGAAGGTTGATTTTTAGATCTCTTAGGACTGTTCACACTGTTTTTCAGGGAGGTTTTACTAGTTTACACTTCTACCAACAGTGTAGAAGTGTTCCTTTTTCCCCACATCCTCTCCAGCATCTGCTGTTTTTGAGTTACTGATGATAGCCATCCTGACTGGAGTTAGGTGGTGTCTCCCTAGGGTTTTAATTTGCATTTCTTTAATGATTAGTCAGGCTGAGCATTTTTTCATGTATCTGCTGACTGCTCTTTGTCTTATTTTGAGAAGTGTCTCATATAGTTCCCCTTGTAGAACTCTTTCACCTCCTTGCTAAAATATATCCTCAGGGTTTTTTTTCAGTTATTGTAAATAGTATTGAAATTTTTATTTGGTTCTCAGTTTGGTCATTATTAGTGTATAGTAGTGCTACTGATTTGTGTAACCTGAGACTTTACTGAATTTGTTTTTCAGGTCCAGGAGTCTTTTGGAGGAATCTTCAGGGTTTTTTATGTATGATATCATATTATCAGTGAAGAGAGATAGTTTGACTTGCTTGTTTTTAATTGGAATACCCCATATTTCTTTCTCCTGACTGATTGCTTTGGCCAGAACTTTCAGTTCTATGTTGAATATAAGTGGTAAAAATGGACATCCTTTTCTTGTTTAAGTTCTGAGGGGAAAATACATTCAACTTCTCCCCACTCAGTATGATGTTGTCTAAGCTTTTGTTGTATATGACTTTTATTATTTTGCAATATGTTCTTTCTATGCTTGAGGTTTTTTTTCATGAAGTGATGCTGGATTTTATCAAATGCTTTTTCTGCATCTATTGAAATGATCATATGATTTTTGTTTTTAATTCTGTTTATATAGTTAATCACAGTTACTGATTTGCCTTTGTTCAACCTTTCTTGAATCCCTGGGATGAAATTCACTTGATCATGCTGAATTATATTTTTGATATACTGTTGAATTTAGTTTGCTAGTAATTTATGGTGAATTTAAAAATCTATGTTTATAAGGAATATTAGTTTGTAGATTTCTTTCTTTCTTTTTTTGTTGCTGTACCTTTTTCTGGTTTTGGTATCAGGGTGATAATGGCTTTGTAGAATGAGTTAGCAAGAGTTCTCTTTCTCAATCTTATAGAATAGTTTCAGTGGGATTGGCACCAGTTCTTATTTGAAAATCTAGTAGAATTTACCTGTGAATCCATCCTGTATGCTCTTTGGTTCTCACAAGATGGTGTTATTGGTTAGTTCAAAAAATGTTTTGGGCTGGCAGGAAATGAAGTACATTATACTACCAACTCTCAAGACTAAAATAGCATAATATAATGCTGCAATATACTATTTACCATAAAACTAATTACAGTAAATTTTGCTGTAACATAATTGATTTCCTTTAAAATAATTGATAAGCTCTTGGAAACTGTGATCCTGAGTGAAACAATGTACTGTTTAAGAAACTATTTTTTGCCATTGGCTAATTGATAGAAAAAAGTATAGCATACGATACAGCATTTCACTTCAAGACACAGTTTCCAAGAACCTACCAACAATGCCAAGTGAGAATGCACTATACAAGTATTTTAGTAATGTGTATTATAAACTAGTAATATATAATATATTTATGTAAAAAACTGTAAATTGTACTATATATTACACTCAAGTGCCACATAATGTTTCAAACAATAACATATCATATGTGACAGTATAGCTTAGGTGTGTAATACACAATTCCATGTAGGTTTTTGCAAGTAAACTCTAATATGTTCACATAATTTTTAAAAATTGCCTTATGACACATTTCTCAGAAAATATTCCTAAAGTTAAGTGAGACATGACTATATATGTAAATATGCATATGCATATGTATGTGTGTGTATATACACACGCACACTATATATACTAGATCATGCTATACTATCTACTATACTAAAGCACACAAATCTTTTTTTAATATAGACAGAAAAATCTCAACAGTATACCAGAAAATAGAATATAACAATATAAAGAAAGACTTATACTTTATTATCAAGAGATATTTAACCCAGAAAAACAATGTTGTTTACACATCTGGAAGTCAATTAATGCAATATGTCATATTATTACAATAATTTTTAAAAACTCAAAATCATTCTATTAGAAAACCATCTACAAAAGTTCAACACCCCTTGACAATGGAACACTCAACAAATAATGAAAAAGTGGGACCTGTCGCAGCCTGCTTTAAGCATTTATGAAAACCCTACATCTAATATCATACTTGCTAATAAAATGGAATGCTTTCTCTATCATATTAGACTGAACATATTATCCTATCACATTTCTCTCTTCTTAAGTCAAAGTGAACTGTGTAAATAACAGCTAGAGATAATAAAAAATATTAAAAAGCAACAGATAAAAATAATTTATATTAGATTATACTCTAATAAATTGTACATACATGTTGACACCGATGATTTTTTTTAGTTGAAATATCACTCCATCACCCAGGCTGGAGTGCAGTGGCATGATCACAGTTCACTGCAGCCTCGAGCTCCTGGACTCAGGCAATCTCCCCCCCTCAGCTGCCCAAGTAGCTGGCACTATAGGTTTGTGCCACCATGCCGAGATTTTGTTTTGTAGAGACAAGATCTTGCTATGTTGCCTAGGCTGGTCTCAAACTTCTGAGCTTAAGCAATCCTCCCTCTTTGGCTTTCCAAAGTGCTGTGATCACAGGTATGAGCCATGATGCTTGGTGACACCAATTCTATATTAGCAGAAAATAATAATAAATACAAAAATAAAATAAATATTTTTACACACAAAAGTGTTTCCCATAAGAATAAAAACATATAGATTGATAGATATCTATCCTTTTATATGTATGATATTCAGAACCTGACACATAAAGCCAGTAAGAAAGCCCCAACAATTAACAAAGATTTCTTTTTCAATTACCCATTAGTCACCAATTAAACAACTATATAGACATGAAATCAACCTACATATTAGTAATACATTTTAGTTCATCCATACATCCAATACATTTTGAAATGAATAGAGGAAAAATTAACTGGTTTTTAAAAAGAATTGCATATTAAACTCATAGACTGTTATTTAAAGAGTATCTGCAGAATTCTCACCTCAATGCTTCCTTGCAAAAGACATGCAATCCATAAACCAGAGACATTGAGAATGATCCAATGATGAACACAATATATTTATGACTCACATAACATTTAATTCATGTTGTGAATTTTCTTAAGCAGTATATGATAATAAATTTGCATTCAGATTTTCAAGTTACTTATATTTAAAGAATTTCTTTCACCTAAAACTATTCACATGATTTTTAAAGTCATTGTTAAAATTGAGAACATTTTTAAAATTTCCAAACTGCTAAGGTTTCAATTGGTATGCATTCTTATATTTATAAGGTTCATTTCCAGTATTTGTTATCATCTGTCTTTAAATGGACATGAGATCAATAAAAACACTCCCACATTCCATATATTCAGGGAGTTTTTCTCAAAATAAATTATTTAAGTCATCATATGGAACTGAAACAACTAAAGGTCTCATGACATTTCTCACATTCATAAAGTTTTTCTTCAGTATGAGTCTTTTCAAGTTTTCAAAAATATCTTGAAAAACTGAAGGCTTTACCATATTTCTTACATTTTTCTCCAGTCATAGCATTTTTATCTAGTTTGACACCTTTAATGTCTTTGAAGGAAACTGGGACAATTAAATACTTTTCCATATTACTTGCTACATTAATCAGAGTCTTTCCCACATACTGTGCATGTATAAGATCTGTTTCCATTGTGTGTTATCATGAGAGAAATGAAGACATTCTGACATTGTTTACACTTATCTGACTTCTCTCCATATTCCTCCCACTCATAAAGTTTGTGTCTAGAGTGAGATATAATGTGTTCATGAGGGGACGAAGAATATAGGAAGACTTTTCTACACACACTGCACTCACACATGTTTACTCCAGTAGGAATTTTCTTGTTCATATAAAAATTTGAAATCTGACTCAAGGTTTCTCCACACTACCTTATTAACTTTTGATTTTCTGTACAATATAACTTCATAGATTACATCAAGGATTTTAAAATTGATCTGCAATGTTTTGGTCTTCCTACTTATTTCCTATGAAAACTAGGTTCTGAAAGGTTTCCAACATCACATCTCTGTAGAGACTTTTCTTAGAATAATCAACTAAAACTCACTCCTCCTGGGTGAAGATCATAGCCACATCCCTAAAAGCATCTGAGTTCATTTCCTGGTTTCCAGGGTATCCCAGAATTATCCTTACTGATCTTCCAGTACCTGTATGTTATAGGGTGACATGGGCTGCCTCAAAGCCACCTGAACTTCCTGGAACTGAGGAGACAGAGTAATGAAGGAAGGCCCACTTGTTTTTTCATCAAATGTTTTACATCTGTTGATTTTAAAAGATATAGCTCATTCATTTTTTCCTGCTGTATAGTATTCCATTCATTGGCTATACCAGTACTTCTATATTCCATTATTGATGAAGAGTTAAGTTAGTTCTAGTTTTTTACTGTCACTGATTATGATGCTATGAACACTGTTGTATATGCCTCCACCTCTACCCTGGCATTCACTAACCTCTTTATAGCTTTATTTTTCTATATCATTTTATATCTTATATATTTACTTGATTTATTACCTGTATTTCTAAAACTTTATTAAGGCAGGGACTTTGTTTTATCCACAAGTTTCCTAGTTCTTAGAACAGTTTATGGCACATGTAGGTACATGATACATATTTGTTAAATTAATTACTACATGAATAAAGTTAAATCTTTAATTTATCTAAAATCTATTTTGTGCATTATAAGATTGAATGTTTTTTGATTACAAAGGTAGTCAATTATCCTGAAACTATTTTTGTACATTTATTTATAACAATAACTCTTTCAATAGTTTATGTCCTCATATACTTGTGAATCTGTTTCTGGACTCCTTTTTCTGTTCCACTGACTTATTTGTGTATTTCTAAATTAACTCCACATTATTTTAATTACTATAGATTAGTTATAAATTTTTCTACATTAGGTAGGACAAGATTTCTCCTTTTTACTCTTTTTTCAGAATTGCTTGTTATATGCTTAAACCTTTATTTTTTCATATAAATTTTTTGAATTTGCTTGTCAAATTTCTAATAAAATATTTTAGAATTTTTTGGGGGAGCCTGTATTCCTCACCTTTATATTACACTATTGGTAAACAGCAGTTCCAGAACTACTGACTCTAATGGTCAACAAGCTCCCACCCTGTCCTGGTGTCTTTCTGGATACTAGAGCAGCAGCGGCAGCAATTAACCACTTCATACCTATAAGAACTGAGTGAAGCCAGAGAAATTCCATGAGCTACTTGCTCATAATAACTAAGGCATCTCTCCACTTTTTTTACTTTGTAAAGTTTAAAAAGATTAGCATAGTAAGAAAACCATAGGAATTTGATCTTCCCTTCAATAAGGGGTTTCCAAGTCTCAGTTTGCACATCTGCAAATTTTGTAAACCAAAATAGTGATATTCAAATATTAGTAATAGTATCTATTATCAGCCTGTCTTCTCCAAGATTTGAGCTACAAATCTAAATTTTGATTTGTACATAAGCCTTCTCAATATGTAAAAATTGTCAGTATAATGAAATAATGTTAGAATGATAACTTGGTGATGATAGAAGGCACATTGCATGAACCAAACATTCTAACTTATACTAATTGAGGGAAGAGAGTCAGTATAAACAAGCAAGTAACTAAATTATAGGATTATTTACTGTAAACTTTTATTAATTTCAAGAATATAGCATCTAGAAATAAACTTGAGATAAAGTGTTTTCTGGGAATTTTTTTAGCTTTCTTTATTAAAAAGAGTATACTTATTTCCAATTGGCAATGTCCATTTTTAAATAGTACTAAATCATTTTTTATCCAAGAAAAATGTTGTCAAATTTTATTACTGCCTTACTTCATAAGAAAGACAATACCTGTTTATCATAATTCAATTGTTTCAGAAGGATATGTAATAGAAAGTAAAAAAAAAATCCTCCAGTTTCTCTGTCCAAAATAATAAATGTTTTCTTTGTAAATACTAATATTTTTGTTTGTATTATACTTTTACAATTTTTCTCCACTTAGCAATGAAAGTATGTGAGACATCTTCCTCATGATTACACACAAATATATTTCATTTGTTTTAACTCTCATATAATTTTTTAAAAATAGTTTTCTTATAATGTCCTTGTTTTCAGAAAATATCAACTGAAGCATTTAGAGGAAAATGAGTATTATGTCTGTAACTTTCAAATGTTTCAAAAAGTGAAGTATGTGTATGTAGGGTCGTGGGGAAGAAAGGATAAAGCAAAGGTGGTAAAATTTTTACATTTGGGAATTCTAAGTATAGCGTACATGGGATGTCTTGAATAATTCCTGCAACTTTTCTATAAATCTGAAAATATAAGAAAGCAACAAGTTAAAAATAAAATTTTGGGACTTCTGGCAAGATGGCGATGGGGCAACCTGGTCTGTGAAACCCTCTGCAAAGGAGAACTGGAGTGGGTCTCTGGTTCTTGCCCCAGGGGCTGTGGACCCCAAAATCACAGCCTGCTCTTCATGTGGAGCTCAGCCATTGCCACCGCTGGGGCATCACAGCACACTGGACAGCCACTGCAGTGCAGATGCTGACGCAGCCGCGGCAGCCACCGCAGCCACCGCTGCTGCTGCCGGTAGCATATCGCACCACCGGAGGCAATCCACGACTTCAGTCCTTCAAACCTCTTCAGGGAAGATCTGCTGGGATCACTGCCACCTCTCCTGCAACCGAGATGTCCTGCCCGCCATGAGTCTCCTGCCTGTGCCCAGAGGCAGGCACCATCTCCAGTCTCTGCCAGTTCCTGTATACTCGCACATCCTCTGGGGGGAGCAGCTGAGACAGCACCACCTGCTGGTGACTCAAGGGAGTAAACCTACAGCGCCATTGCATGGACAGATTCGAAGGCAGTGGGAAGTGGTTTCCAGATTATCCACACATGAGTCAGCAAATACCAGGACCTGGAGATAGATTTTGAATCACAGCTCCCCCCTTAAGTAAATCTCAAAACTGCAAAAAGGACCACCCCCAACCTACAGTGCAACTCCAGAAATGAGCAAAGTAAGAGGGCATACATAAAGAATAAGAGATTGAATAAACAGAAGTAAAAACAATTCCTTTATCCCTGATTAACAGAATTAAAGAAGACAGTGATGTGGAGGGAAGGAAAAAGTAGGGAGGGTGAAAAACTACACAAATGAAGAAAAACCAAAAGAAGAATATAGGTCTCACACAGACCCTGGGAGATCAGACACTGAGAAAACAGATTCTGGAACACAAACAATGAAGAGCCCCCAGAAGGACTGGTCACATGCAACAAACCCAGACATCAAGACATTAATGGAGAGAATTTTAAAAATT
>NW_007231615.1:113649-114413 GCF_000164805.1 Carlito syrichta | reverse complement strand
AAACAAAGTAGCTATAAAAAGAAAAAATCCTAAAGGCCGCAAGAGAAAAAGGTCAGACTACCTACCAGGGAAGACCAATTAGAATAGCAGCAGATTTATCCACAGAAACCCTTCAGGCTAGGAGAACCTGGAGTCCTATCTTCAAAGTACTAAAAGATAAACAATTTCAACCAAGAATAACCTACCCATCCAAACTAAGCTTCATTAGTGAGGGACAATTGAAATCTTTTCCAGATATCCAATCCCTAAGAACCTACGCTGCCACCAGACCACCTCTACAAGAAACACTTAAGAAAGTACTGAACACAGAAGACAAAGAAAAAAGAACAACAACATTCTTCACAAGAGTACAGGCAAAAGATTAAAAACAGATATGAACCAACTCCAGAACCTAAAGAAAGACAACAAACAAACAGGAACAACTCTGTAAGAACCTTATGACAGGGATCCACTCTTGCATTTCAATTATTAGCCTAAATGTGAATGGACTAAATGCACCACTGAAAAGACATAGAATGGCAAAATGGATAAAATATCATTAGGCAACAATCTATTGCCTTCAAGAGACTCACCTCACTAGAAAGGACACTGAAAGACTCAAAGCAAGAGGATGGGAAACAAACTTACAGGCGAATGGAATACAAAAGAAAAAAGAAGTAGCGATCTTAATTTCAGACAAAATACCCTTCAAGCTATTAAAAATCAAAAAAGATACAGAAGGCCACTACATAATGATAAAAGGCTCAATCCATCAACAAGAAAGA
>NW_007231615.1:111391-113629 GCF_000164805.1 Carlito syrichta | reverse complement strand
AGAAAGATATTGACTCTAACACCATCATAACTGGGGACTTTAATATCCCACTCACAACCTGAGACAGATCATCAGGACAAAAAATCAGCAATGAGATCCGGAACTTCAATGTGACTCTTGACCAAATGGACTTAATTGATACTGACAGAACACTCCATAAAAGACCATAGAATACACATTCTACTCATCACCACTGGGAATGTATTCTAAGACTGACCACATACTTGGCCATAAAATAAGCATAAGCAAATTTAAAAAGACCGAAATTTTACCATTCACCTTCTCAGACCACAGTGGAATAAAAATAAACATTAACACCAACAACGTCCCCCCCAAACCCACAAAGACATGGACACTAAACAGCATGATGCTAAACAACTCCTGGGTCAATGATGAAATCCAAACAGAGATCAAAAGATACCTGGGAACAAATGAAAATGAAGAAATATCTTACCAAAATCTGTGGGATGCCTTGAAAGCTGTAGTAAGAGGGGAATTTATATCCCTACAAACACACATGAAGAAAATGGAAGGAACACAAATTAACAACCTAACAAGCCACCTAAAAAAGCTGGAGAAGCAAGATCACAGAAACCCTAATTTCAGCAGAAGAATACAGACCACCAAATAAAAAGCCCAAATCCAGGACATAGAAGACAAAAAGATAATACAAAAAAATGAATGAAACAAAAAGCTGGTTCTTCGAAAGGATAAACAAGATTGATGGTCCCCTAGCTAGACTGACCAAGAAAAAACAAGAAAAAAATCAAAAAAGCAAAATCAGAAACACAAAAGGTGAAGTCACATCTGACCCTGAAGTAATACAAAAGATCATTAGAGACTACTACGTACACTTGTATGGAAACAAACTTGAAAACCTTAGGGAAATGGAGGACTTTCTGACATCACACAACCTACCTAGATTGGAACAAGAAGAAATTGAGACCCTAAATAGACCAATAACAATCAAGGAAATCGACTACATAATAAGAAAACTTCCTACAAAAAAAACGCTGGTCCAGATGACTTTCCAGCAGAATTCTACAAGACAGTTAAGGAGGAGCTGATACCAATCCTACTGAAGGTATTTCAGGGGATTGAAAGAGATGGAACTCTCCCCAAATCATTTTACGAAGCCAACATCACATTGATACCCAAGCCAGGTAAAGATCCAACAAAGAAAGAGAACTACAGGCCAATATCTATGATGAACATAGATGCTAAAATTCTCAACAAGATCCTTGCAAACCAAATTCAGCAATACATCTAAAAAATCATCCATCATGACCAAGTAGGCTTCATCCCTGGGATGCAAGTCTGGTTCAACATTCATAAAACCATAAACGTAATTAAATACATCAACAGATGTCAAAACAAAAACCACATGATTATATCATTAGATGCAGAAAAAGCTTTTGATAAAATCCAGCACCCATTCTTGATAAAAACCTCTGAACATCTAGGCATACGGGGAACATACCTCAAAATAGTAAAAGCCATCTACGAGAAACCCACAGCCAGCATACTCCTAAATGGACAAAAATTGGAACCATTTCCCCTGAAAACTGGAACTAGAAAAGGATGCCCACTCTCACCCCTCCTGTTCAACTTAGTATTGGAAGTCCTGGCTCGAGCAATCAGAGAAGAGGAGGCAATCAGGGGTATCCAAATAGGAAAAGAGGAAGTCAAGTTATCTCTCTTTGCAGATGATATGATTGTGTACCTTGAAAACCCAAGAGAATCTGTCAAAAACCTCCTTACACTGATAAAGGCCTTTGTCAAAGTCTCAGGATATAAAATAAATGTACAAAAGACAATCGCATTTCTCTACACCAATAATAAACAAACAGAAACCCAAATAAAAAACACAATTCCATTCACAATAACCACACACACACAAAAAAAGAAATACCTTGGCATCTTTCTAACCAGAGACGTGAAAGACTTTTACAATGAACATTACAAAACATTGCTCAAAGAAATCAAAGATGACACAAACAAGTGGAAAAATATCCCATGCTCATGGATTGGAAGAATCAACATTGTGAAGATGGCCATCTTACCTAAGGCAATCTACAAATTCAATGCAATCCCCATGAAATTACCAGTAACATTCTTCTCATATCTAGAAAAGACAACTCAGGAATTCATATGGAATCACAAACGTCCAAGAATAGGCAGAACAATCCTCAGCAAAAAAAAAAAACAAAGCAGGTGGTATCATATTACCAGACTTCA
>NW_007231615.1:79366-111173 GCF_000164805.1 Carlito syrichta | reverse complement strand
TGAAGGAAATATCCTCATGGAAATCAGAAGTGGCATCCAATTCCTGAACAAAACCCGAAACCCACAGGTCATAAGAGAGAAGATAGACAAGTGGGACCTTATTAAACTGACAAGCTTCTGCAAGGCCAAAGAAACCATCAAGAGAGCAGGGAGACAGCCTACAGACTGGGAAAAAATATTTGCCAACTCCAGGTCTGACAAAGGCTTAACATCCTGGATCTACAAGGAACAAAAACATGCTGAAAAGAAAAAAACAAACAACCCCATTATCAAATGGGCAAAAGATATGAACAGACACTTCACAAAAGAGGACATCTGAGCAGCCAACAAACACATGAAGAAATGTTCAACCTCACTAATCATCAAGGAGATGCAAATCAAAACCACACTGCGATACCCCCTCAGAATGGCAATTATCAACAACAAAAAGTAACAACTGCTGGAGAGGGTGTGGCGAAAAGAGAACACTTCTACACTGCTGGTGGGAGTGTAAACTAGTGCAACCTCTGTGGAAAGCAGTGTGGCGATTCCTAAAAGCTCTAAATATCAACCTCCCATATGACCCCGCAATCCCCCTACTAGGAATATACCCTGAAGAACTCAAATCACTCTATAAAAAAGATACCTGCACATGTATGTTTATCGCAGCATTGTTCACAATAGCGAGAACCTGGAAACAACCATGCTGCCCATCAAAAGAGGACTGGATTTTAAAAAATGTGGTACATATACATGATGGAATACTACGCAGCCATAAAAAAAGTACAAAATCATGAATTTTGCAGCAACCTGCATGGAACTAGTGTCTATAATACTGAGTGACCTCTCACAGAAACAAAGATCTGAGTATCACATGTTCTCACTCATATAATGGACCTTGAACATCCAATGTAATACTATAAGAAAATGACTGACAGTACTGGGAAACTATGGGGGGGAGGGGGATGGGATTAACAGTAGCAAATATCTGTCTGGGGATGGGGAAACACCTCTTATCAATAGGGTGCCCGAATGAAATGTAATTGTACACCTAACCCTTAACTGTACCTCACAAAACCATAATAAAAAATATTGATAAAAAAATAAAATTTTAAATATGTTCTCATATATGACCTCTATAATCTTATAGAACTGTGTTTATTATGACCTCAACAAGTCTAGTAGTTTTAGCTCTGGAGATACAGGCAACTAAATTCCAAAACTTCTGAAAGAAATGTCCTGCCCTTACACAAGCTAACAATCTCAATATTGTCCCTCAGTGTAGAAAAATGGTACTCTCATGAGCTATTGATGGGAATGTAAGTAAAACTTTATTGGAGTGCATTTTGAAAGTATTTATTGCAAAGAAAAATGACAAGCTTTCAACCCAGTAATTTCATTTATGGACAACTCTTCAGAGAAAAACAAATGCATGTACATGTTCATAAATAAGGAATGAGCTAAATAAACAATAGTCTATCTTTTTAATAGAATGCAATGAGCCAGCTAAAATAGAATGAGGTAACATATAAGCACTGATTGAGATAGATTTCTAAGACAAATTTTTAAGTGAAAAAGCAAGTTTCAAAATAATATAAATTATATGATTGTACTGGTGTGAATCGTTCTCATTGCACATACTGTTTTATAAATACATTTAAAAAGTCAGAAAGAATACAAACTGATAAAAGATGTTAAAATGCTTTTCTCTTCCCATACAAAGATGATGACAGAGACAGTTGGAGTGCATGAGTCTCCACATAAATATTCACCCTAGAGTGTCAGGCAAAGTTGTGTGAAAGTCTGATGGAGTGGAGACATGAAAAGAAGAGACCAGAGTTCTCCTGTTAGGCAGCTGCCCTGTGCAGTTGCTCAGACCCCAGCACACCAGAGTCAGGCATGATCTGTGTATCATCACCAGAAAATGTAAAAAAGGAATAAAATGGTGAGGATCACCTACAGTCAGTGCCGTCTGCCATTGCAGCCTTTGTCCAAGATCATCCAAGATCAGACACCAGCAACTGTGAGAAAATATACTAGAGAAACCCATCTGGAGATCCAGCTGAGGAGACCCAGACACCCAATTCCTGAACTGAAGCATCTGCTGTCTGCCACTGGAGCCCTGCAACCAAAGAACCCAGTCCTAGATCATAGCAGATGAGTGGTGGTGAGTTTTAAAGTGATCAAGCACCCTTTTTTTCAGTGATCCATGAGATGTGTGATCAGGTGGGCAACATTCTAAGCAACATGCATGAAGAGAGCTGAACATAAGAGAATCTGCTGGGAGCAGTTTGCAGACTTCCCCCAACTGCACAGGGATAACAAAGGGGTTAGATTTGAAGCATTTGTGGTCTGTGCTGCAACCTAAGAACCCAGCCCTAGCTCACAGTGGATGAGTGGTGGTGAGTTTTAAAGTGACCCTACATCCTTTTCCCAGTGATTTGTGAGAGATGTGACTCAGGCAGCAACGTTCTGATCAGCACACACAGAGAGGATTAAGCATAGTTGGATCAACTGGGGATACCTTCCAGCTTCCCCACAACCAAACTGGGTGAACAGAGGGACAGATTTAGCAGTCAGAAACTCCTCCCTTCCTAAAAATCTTCCCCCTGTTGTGAGTGAAGAGAAGTAGTGCTTGGGTCATACCTACAAGAAACCTGAAGTCTTGAAACTGCCAAAAGAGAGTCCTTAATGATTTTTTTTGCATCTGCTTGATTCTACCTACTTCTTTTTTTAGTATAGCATGTTGAAAGTAGGCATTTTATTCTGTTTTTTCCCTTCTCCTTCTTCTTTGATTCCAACAAGGGTATATGTAAGTATGGAAATTTCCTCATATTATTGGCTTTAGTTTCTTTGAATTTTTTGTTTGTTCATTTGTGTGTGTTTTTTTTTTCTTTTCTTTCTTTGTTTTTGTTTTTCTCATTTTGTTTTGTCTTTTGTTCCTGTTTTGGTTGGGTTTTTTTCTCTCACTTTCTTTTTCTGTATCTTTTTGCTTGTCTCCCAGTTTGTTGGTTTGTATGTTTTTCCTTATCTCCATTGCTCTCTCCATTGTCATCCCCTCCACTTTCTCTCACTATTAACTCCTTTCCCTTCCCTCACGTTATTTTTTACCCAGGGAAGATACATACCCTCACATTGTATGGACATACTGTAAGGTGGTGGGAAGTGGACCCCAGGGGGCCCACACACCAATAAGCATACATCATGATCATTAGACAGCTTTTGAATCTTAGCAGCTCCTAACACACCTCATTCAAATCCCAAATCTGCGAAGGAGTAACATAGTTCCCCTGCTTCAAACCGACTCCAAAAATAAACTAGTCTAGAGATTTAATCCAAGGTAGAATAGAGGGTTGAACAAAAAAATGTGAAAACTACTCCAATTCTCACTGGACAATGGAAGTAAAGACAAAAGAAAAACCCACTACAAATGAAGAAAAAATCAAAGAAGAGCCAAAGGCACCACACAAAATCCAATAAGAATAGTTCAGAAGTATATATACTTTGGAACATAAACAATGAAGCGCACACAGATTGGTCTCAGGCCACAAATGCAGAGATAAAGGAATGGTTGGAAAAGATAAACAAGGACTAAGAAAAACAAGATGAAAACATGAAAGAACTAATGGCTGAGATGCAAACTATAAAGAATATAGTAAATGAAATAAATAATAAGCTGATAAGCATAGAAAGTAGAATTAAACAGGCAGAGGAAAAAATCTCAGAACTTGAAGACCAAAATCTGGAACTAACTCTTCTGTCAAAAATATAGAAAGAAAATGTAAAAAGACAGAACAAAGCCTGCAGGAGATGTGCAATTATATTAAGAAACTTAACCTAAGACTAAAAAGTGCTCCTGAAGCAGATAAAGAGAATGAGAGCAGCCTGGAACCAACATTCCAAGAGGTCATCCAAGAAAACTTCCTGCATCACATCAGAGACATGAAACTCTTAACACAAGAGATACAGAGATGCCCTGCAAGGCATCAAATGAGAAGGCCAACTCCTAGACACATAGTAATTTGCTTACATAGAGTAAGTATAAAAGAATAAATTCTAAAGTCAACAAGACAAAAAGGATAGACTACTTACCTATCAGGGAAGATCAATTAAAATAGCAGCAGACCTAGCTACAGAAACACTGTAGGCTAGAAGAGACTGGAGCCCAATCTTCAAAATACTCAAAGATAAACAGTTCCAACCAAGAATTTCCTACCCAGCTAAGCTTCATCAGTGATGGAGAATTAAAATCCTTCCCAGACATTCACTCCATAAGAATGTATGCCACTTCCAGACCAGTTCTACAAGAGATTCTTAAGAAGGTACTAAACACAGAAGAAAGAAAAAAAGAACAACCATGTTCCTCCCAAGAATTCAAGGAAAAAAATGCAATAAAGATGCATCATGACTGCAAAATTGAAAACACACATAAATCAACCCCCAAATCAAAAGAAAATCAATGAACAAATAAGTAAACAAACAAAAATAAAGCTATAAGAGCCTCATGATTGGGATAAACTCTCACATTTCAATAATTAGCTTTAATGTGAATGGACTAAATGCACCACTGGAAAGGCATAGAATGGGAAATGATAAAGAAACATGATGCAACAAAATACTGCCTTCAGGAGATAGAGCTCATCCAAGTTAGAGGATGGAAAACAAATTTTCAGGTTAGTGGAACAAAAAAGGAAACAGGAGTTGCAATTTTAATATCAGACAAAATAATTTTTAAGGTATCAAAAATTTTAAAAGATACAGAAGGACACTACATAATGATAAAAGGTTCAATTCATCTACAAAAAATATTCATCCTAAATGTATATGCACCAAACATAGGAGTAACAACTTTTATAAAGCAGCTACTAAGTAAACTAAAAAAAGATATTGATTCTAATACCATCATAGCTAGGGACTTTAGTATTCCACTATCAACCCTAAATAGATCATCGAGGCAAGAAATCAACAAGGAGATCCAGAAACTCAACTCGCTGCATGACCAAATGTACTTAATAGATACTTACAGAATACTCCACTAAACAACAAAGGATTATACATTCTACTCATTGCCTCATAGAATGTACTCCAAGACCAACCATATTCCTGGTCATAAATCAAGTATAAACAAATTTCTTAAGATCAAAATACTGTCATGAACCTTCTCAAAGCACAGTGCAATAAAAATTAATATCAACACCAACAAGATTCTCTCCAAACCCACAAAGACATGGACACCAAACAGCATGATGCTGAACAACTCCAGGAGCAACATGGAAATCAAAGCAGAAATTAAAAGATTCCTGGAAACATATGAAAATGAAGAAACATCTTTCTAAAACCTCTAGGATGCCATGAAATTAGCACTAAGAGGGGAATTCATATCTCTAAAAACACAAATGAAGAAAATGGTAAGATCACAATTTAACAGCCTAACAAATCACCTAAGGGAGATGGAAAAACAAGATCATCAATACCCTAACTTCAGCACAAAAATACAGATCATCAAACTAAAAGCCCAAATACGGAACATAGAAGACGAAAATATCATTTAAAAAAATTAATGAAACAAAAAGCTGGTTCTTGGAAAGGATTAACAAGATTGATGGACCCTTAGTAGGAGTGCCCCAAAAAAGAAGAGTAAAATCCAAATAAACACAATTGGAAATACAAAAGGTGAATTCACAACTGACCACAAAAAAAATACAAAAGATTATCAGAGATTACTAAAGTACACTTGTACAGAAACAAACTCAAAAACCTAAGTGAAATGGAGGATTTTTGGACAGCACACAACCTCCCAAGGTTGAAACAAGAAGAAATTGAGACCCTAAATAGACCAATACCAACCCAGGAAATTGACTTCATCATAAGAAAACTATCCAAAAAAATTCCTGGACCAGGCAGCTTTCCAGTAGAATTCTACAAAACGTACAAGGAGGAGATGATAGCAATTCTATTGGAAGTATTCCAAGCAATCAAGAAAGACAGAACTCTCCCCAAATCTTTTATGAAACATCGCATTGATATCCAAACCAGGTAAAGATCCAACAAAGAAAGAAAGCTACAGGCCAATATCCTTCATGAACATAGATGCAAAAATTCTCAACAATATTCCAGTTAAATTGGACCCAACAACACATCTTAAAAATCATCCACCTTGACCAACGAGGCCTCATCCTAAGGATGCAGGGCTGATTCAACATACACAGGACCATAAACGTAATTAAATACATCAACATATGTAAAAACAAGAATCATATGATTATATCATTAGATGCAAAAAAAGCTTTTGATAAAATCCAGCATCGCTTCTTGATAAAAATCCTTGAATTCAAGGCATAGATGGAACATACCTCAAAATAGCAAGACCCATCTATGATAAACCAACAGCCAACATACTGCTAAACAGACAGAAACTGGAAGCATTTCTCCTGGAAACTAGAGCAAGACAGGGCTGTGCACTCTTGCCCCTCTTTCAACATTGTGTTGGAAGTCCTAGCTAGAGCAATTAGACAAGAGAAAGAAATTAAGGGGATCCAAACAGGAAAAGAGGAAGCTAAGATATCCCTCTTTATGGATGACATGATCCTATATTTTGAAAACCTAAGAGAATCTGTCAAAAACCTCCTTGCACTGATAAAGGACTTTGCAAAGTCTCAGGGTACAAAATAAATGTGCAAAAGACAGTCACATTCCCATATACCAACAAAATCAGAAACCCAAACAAAAAGCACAATCCCATTCACAATAGCTACTCACACACACACACACAAAATGAAATACCCTGGTATCTTCCTAACCAAAGAAGTGAAAGAATTTTAAAATGAAAACTATAAAACACTGCTCAAAGAAATCCAAGAAGAAACAAATGGAAAAATATTCCATGCTCACGGATTGGAGGAATTAACATCATTAAGATGCCCATACTACAAAAGACAATCTACAGATTTAATACAATACTCCTAAGTTACAAACATCATTCTTCTCAGACCTGGAAATGACAATACAGAAATTCATATGGAAATGTAAGTGACCATGGATGACCAAAACAATCCTTAGCAAAAGAAACAAAGTAGGAGGTGTCACACCTTCAGACTTCAAACTCTGCTATAAAGCTACAATGATCAAAACAGCCTGGTATGTAAAAGAACAGGCATATAGACAAATGGAACAGGACAGAAACTCTGAAAGCAAAACCTCAATTTCTCAACCAACTCATCTTCAACAAAGCTTTCATCAGCAACCACTGGGGAGAGGAGAACCTATTCAGTAAATGATCTTGGGAAAACTGGCTGACCAATTACAGAAGACTGAAACAGGACCCCTACCTATCACCATACACAAAAATCAACTCTACATGGATTAAGGACCTAAATGTAAAATCTCAAACTATTGGAATCCTAGAAGAAAATGTAGAAAACACCAGTATGTAAACTGAAATAGGCAACCAATTGTTGACCAACTCTCCAAAAGTGAAGGCCATAAAAGATAAGATAGACAAGTGTGACCTCATTAAACTTAAAAGCTTCTGCGAAGCCAAAGAAACTATCAAGGAAGTGGGGAGACAGTGCACAGAATGGGAAAAAATTATTTGTCAACTGTAAATCTGACAAAGCCCTAACAATCAGGATCTACAAGAAACACAAATGTGCTGAAAGGAAAAAACAAACAATCCTATTTTTAAAAGGGCAAAAGATATGGATAGACCCTTCTCAAAAGAACACATATGAGCAGCCAACAGATACATGAAAAAATGCTCAGCCTAACTAATCCTCAAAGAAATGTAAATTAAAACTCCAGTCAGGATGGCCATCATCAATAACTCAAAAACAGCAGATTCTGGAGAGAATGTGGGAAAAGGAAATATTACTACATTGTTGGTGGGAATGTAAACTAGTACAATCTCTGTGGAAAACAATGTGACAATTTCTAAAAAATCTGAAAACTGACCTTTCATACAACCCAGCAATCCTCCTTCTGGGAATATACCAAGAAAAACTCAAATCACTCTATAAAAAAGCTACCTGCATATGCATGTTTATTGCAGTATTATTCATAATAGCAAAACCATGGAACCAACTGTGCTGACCATCAAAAGTGTATGAATAAACAAATGAAGTGCATTTATACAATGGAATATTATGCAGTCATAAAGAAAGACAAAATTATGAACTATGCAGCAACCTGGATGGAATTACAGTCTATAATACTAAGTGATTTATCACAGAAACAAAGGTCTTAGTACCACATGTACTCACTCACAAGTGAACCTGAACTTTTATCATTATAAGAAAAGGATTGACAGTAGTGGGACACTGCTAGAGGAAGGGGGGCACATAACAGGAAAAAGGTTACACACACTTTATATGTACAATGATGGCGTATGCACCTAACTCTGAATTGTACATCACATTTTAAAAATGAAATAAAATAATTTAAAAAATTCTCTAGAAAAGGAACAGAATTGAATATTGTGCAAAAAACTTTTAAAAAGATATATCTGTGTTTAAATTTTATAACAAAAAAAATAGAGAGGTAGGGAAGATGGCGGCCAAAGCAGTTGGACTATGTGAGTCCCCATGTGAGTGAGTGAGTGTATGCAAAGTTTGGTGTATGTACTAGTAAGTGAGTGGGCATGTGAGTGACTGACTGAGTAAGGGTTAGGGAGCCAGTAGCCAGGGCTCTCCTGGTGCACTGGATGGTGCCACAGCTGCTGGACTTGGACCCTAGCGATTCCCAGGACACAGAAGCTGAGTGACATTTTCTTTGTCTTTTCTTTTTATTTCTTTAAATAAACAAATCCTCCCTGGGAGGAAAATGTTGGAAGAGACTCTTTAAGTGGGGGCTCGTGAACAAGTGACCAGGCCCCTGGTGCAACAGCTGGTGCTGCAGCTTCTCCCCTTTGTCCCTGGCTCTTCCCAGGTCACAGTAGCTTAGCACCACTTTTTAAAATGGACAAAAATGGTGGGAAGAAAATATTGCCCCAGGTTCTTCCTCACCAGTGCAGCAGGACAGAGACTGCCAGCTCCTGGCTTTGCCTCACCACTTTAGCGCCTGGCAGGGCACTGGCAGCAGGGGCTACAGAGGGAGTCCAGAGGCAAAGTCCCATGGAAGAGAACAAGAGAGGTACTCCACCACCATCTTGAAGATGGGGAGGGAAAGTGCTCCGACTTGCTCATCACAGCAACAGACCTGATCTCTGTGACTGGTGGTTCAACTACTCAGGGATTGACCACGACCCAGAGGGAATATCCTGAAAGCACAAACTTCAGAGGAACCTGATGAGTGCTGAGTTCTAGATGCCCCAACCTCTATTCTCATCCAGCCATGGGACAAAGGGCATGGCCAGAAAAGGATGAGGAAGAACCCCAAAGAGATCAGTGGTGACTCTGGGGCTGACCAAAACCCCCTCCTCCCCATAAATATCAAACCCACATGTCTGGGCCAGGACTGAGAGGGACAAACCCAGGTGGAGCCTGGACGTCAGTCACAATAGGAGAATTCCATTCCAGGATAGGCCTGACTGGGGCATTCGCCCCATGCCCCATGAGTACATATCTGGGAAAAAGACAGTCCTGTACCTCCCTACCAGAGGAGATCCCCCTGACCAAATAAGAGTAGGACAGGAGGACGGCAGCCCCACCCACCTACACTGCCCTGCCTCCTTTCCTGCTTCAGACACTAAGGAGATAGTAAAAGAAGTAGCTCTGCAGGAGACATCTGCTTAGAGGAACAATTAATTACAGAGCCTGCCACAAGAGGACAGAATTTTTTTTTAAATTTTCAGTTAAAAAAAATTAAATTTTTTTTGACACTTTGTTAGTTCATCTATTTTAAAAATATTTTTCCTTTCTGCATGAAAGTGTATGTGGGGGTTTGAACTGCCCCCCCAGGTATTTTTTTCTTTTCTTTTTATGCTTCTTTCTTCTTATATATGTCGTTTTTCCATTTATGTGTGTATGTGAATGATTGAGTGCTCATCTTTCAATTTTGTTGTTGTTGGTTTGTTTTTGCTCTTTTGTTCTTCTGGGTTTTTTAATTTTCATTTTTCATAGTTCAAGGTGTGTGTAAATACATGTGTGAGGCTTCAACCTGAATTCAATTTTCCCCCCTCAGGTCTTTCAGTTTTTCTTCTCTATTCACTTTATGCTTGGTATGTGTGTGTGTTTAGTTTTCTTGGGCTTTTTTGTTGTTGTTTGTTTTGTTTCACTTTGTTGTCATTCCAGTTTGTTTTGGGGTGTGTGTGTATGTCTGTGTGTGTGATTTCAATTGTTTTTTGCATTGATTTCTGCTTTACATCATCATACAGACCACAGTGGAATAAAAACAAACATCAACACCAACAGCATTTCCCCAAAGTCCACAACGAAGTGGACACTAAACAGCATGATGCTGAACAACTACTGGGTCAACACTGAAATCAAAGCAGAAATTAAAAGATTCCTGGAAACAAATGAAAATGAAGCAACATCTCACCAAAACTTCTGGGATGCCTTGAAAGCACTTCCAAGAGGGAAATTTATATCTCTATGAGAACACATCCAGAAAACGGAAAGATTACAAGTGGAGAGCCTAACAAATCACCTAAGGGAGCTGGAAAGGGAAGATCACCAAAACCCCAACTTTAACATAAAAATCCAAATCACAAAAATAAGAGCCCAAATATGGGACATACAAGAGAAAAATATCATAGAAAACATCAACAAAACAAAAAGCTGCTTCTTTGAAAGACTTAACAAGATCAATGGGCCCCTAGCCAGAATGACCAAGAAAGAGAAAAAAAGCCCAAATAAACACAATCAGAAATACAAAGGTCAAATCACAACTGACCCCAAATACATACAAAAGATTATCAGAGGTTACTATGTACACATATATGGAAAAAAATTTGATAACCTAAATGAAATGGAGGACTTTCTGACATCATACAACCTCCCAAGGTTGAAACAAGAAGACATTGAGACACTAAATAGACTAATAACAACCCAGGGCAAGGCTCTGTTATAGGTAAACTACCTACACAAAAAAGCCCTGAACTGGATGGCTTTCCAGCTGAATTCAACAAAACATACAAGGAGGAGGTGATACTAATCCTTTTGAAAGTATTCCAGGCAATTGAGAAAGATGGAATTCTCCCCAAATCATTTTACAAAGATAACATCACACTGATACCCAAAATGGATAAAGTTCCAACAAAAAAAGGAAACTACAGGCCAATATACCTTATGAACATAGAGGCAAAAATCCTCCATAAGAATCTAGAAATTGGATCCAAAAGTGAATCTCAAAACTCATCCACTATGACCAAGTAGGCTCCATCCCCAGGTTGCAAGGTTGGTTCAAAAGTCACAAGACCATAAATGTAATTAGATACATAAACAGATTTAAAAGCAAGGATCACAAGATTATAGCATTAGAAGCAGAAAAAGCTTTTGATAAAATCCGGTATCCAATCTTGATAAAAACCCTCAAACACATAGGTATAGAAGGAACATACCTCAAAATAGTAAGTGCCATCTATGATAGACTCACAGCTGACATATTGCTAAATGGACAGAAACTGGAAACACTTTCCCTGAAAACTGGAACAAGACAAGTCTGTCCACTCTCACCCCTCTTGCTCAACATTGTGTTGGAAGTCCTAGCTCAGGAAATTAGACAAGAGAAGGAAATTCAGGTTATTCAAAAAAGAAAAGACAATGTCAAGTTATCCCTCTTTGCTGATCCTATACCTTGAAAATCCAAGAGAATCTGTCAAAAACTTGCTTGTACTGATAAAGGACATTGGCAAAGTCTCAGCGTACAAAATAAAAGTGCAAAAGACAGTTGCATTCCTATACACCATTCAGAAGCAGGCAGAGATCCAAATTAAAAGCACAATCCCATTAACAATAGCCACCAAAAAAAAAAATGAAATAACCTCGGCATCTATCTAACCACATAAGTGAAAGACCTTTAAAATGAGAACTACAAAATGGTGCTCAAAGAAATCCAAGAAGTCACAAACAAATGGAAGAATATTCCATGCTCATGGATAGGAAGAATCAACATTGTTAAAATGTCCATCCTACCAAAGGCAATCTACAGACTCAATGCAATACCCATTAAGTTACCAACATCATTCTTCTCAGACCTGGAAATGACAATACAGAAACTCATATGGAAACTTAAATGACCACGAATAGCCAAAACGATCCTTAGCAAAAGAAACAAAGCAGGAGGGATCACAATTTCAGACTTCAAAATTTACTATAATGCTACAGTAATCAAAACAGCCTGGTATTGGTACAAGAACAGGCACATCGACCAATGGAACAGGATAGAGATTCTGGAAGCAAAACCTCAATTTCTCAACCTACCTATCCTTGACAAAGCCTCTATCAACAACCACTGGGGAGAGGAGAACCTATTCAGTAAATGGTGCAGGGAAAACTGGCTGACCACATGCAGAAGATTGAAACAGGACCCCTACCTATCACCATACACTACAATTAAATCTAAATGGATTAAAGACCTAAATGTTAAACTTCAAACTATTAGAATTTTAGAAAATGCAGGAGACATCCTTATGTAATTTGGAACTGGCAACCAACTGCTATTCAGAATCCTAAATGCCCATACCTTAAGAAGTAAGGTAGATGAGTGAGACCTCATCTAACTAATGAGTTTCTGCAAAGGAAAAGAAACCATCAAGAGAGCAGGGCAAGAGCCCACAGAATGGGAAAAAATATTTGTCAACTGTATATCTGACAAAGGCCTAACTTCTAGGATCTACAAGGAACTCAATGCGCCGAAAGGAAAAAAAACAAACAGCCCCATTTAAAAGTGGGCAAAATACTTGAATAAACACTTCCTAAAAGAAGAGATATGGGCAGCCAACAGACACATGAAAAAGTGCTCAGCCTCACTCATCATCAGAGAAATGCAAATCAAAACAACATTGAGATACCATCTAACCCCAGTAAGAATGACCATCATTAATAAAACAAACAACAACAGATGTTGGTGAGGATGTGGAGAAAAAAAAAACACAAAAAAACACTTCTACACTGCTGATGGGAATGCAAACTAGTACAACCTCTTTGGAAGACAGTGTGGTGGTATCTGAAAGAACCAGAAATTCACCTTCCATATGACCCAGAAATTCCCCTGTTGGAAATATACTCAGAGGAACTCAAATCATTCTATAAAAAAGATAACTGGCACACATATATTTGTTGAGGTTCTATTCACAATAACAAAAACACGGAACCAACCATGCTGTCCATTGAAGCTGGACTGGATTAAAAAAATGTGGTACACATACACAATGAAATATTATGCAGCCATAAAGGAAGACACATATATTGACTTTGCAGCAACTTGGATGGATTTAGAGTCAATCATACTCAGTGATGTATCACAGAAACAAGAACAGAGTACCATATGTTCTCACTCATACGTGGACCCTAAACAATTATAATACTATAAGAAAATGATTGGCAGTAGTGGGAAACTGTCAGGGGAGGAGGGGTGGGATTGTCAGTTGAGGGAATCTGGTAGGGGAGGGAAGGGCATACGACATCAACAAGGGTACCTGCATAATCAACGTTTGCATACCTACCCCTGAATTGTACCCTACATCTTTATAATAAAAAAATAGTAAAATAGTAGTAGCAAAACAAACAATAAAAATATATATACCGTTGGTATGTTTAAAAGATTATTCTCTCACATAAAGAATTAGTACATTATTCATCCCATTCATAAGGCCACCAGATGACCTTACACAAAGATATGGTGGAACACACTGGAGCCTTCTATAGCACACCAAAACACTCTGCTCATTCTGTATTCATTAGTCCCTTCCTTTGCCATGTACCAGGCTTTTTAGAATTACACACCTCAAGGACTTTTTGCCAAGTTACAGATTTGTGCAGTCATCACCATGACTCAGTTTTGAAATTTTCTATCAACCACAAAATATTTTTTATTCTCATTTTCAGGCAATTCCTGTTTCAACTCCTTGTCACAGGCAACTACTAATCTACTTGCTTATCTCTACAGATTTGACTTTTCTTGATATTTCATATTAATGAAATTTTGCAGTATGTGGCCTTTTGTGACTTGTTCTTTCCCTAAGCCTAACGTTTTTAAAGTTCACCACATTTTATTTATCCATTCATCAGTTTATAAATATTTGTTATTTCACTTTTGGGCTAATATGAATAGCATTGCTATGAACACTGACACATATGTCTTTCAATTAATTTGGGTAGATTCCTAGAAGCAAAATTACTGGGTCATATAAGCAACTTTGTGTTTAACATTTGAAAAAAGTGCAAAACATATTTTCTAGAGTATAATTTTTTATATCCTCACTAGCAAAATTCTCAGATTTCAGATTTTCCACATTCTGGTTAATGCTTGTTATTATCTGGTCTTTTAATTGCAGCCATTTTGGATGTGAAATAGTATTTTATTAGAACTTTAATTTTAATTTTCCAATGATTAATAATACTGAGCATATTTTCAAGTGCTAATTAGCCATATTATATTTTCTTTAGTTAAGTGTAAGTTCACATCTTTTTGTCCATTTTTGTTCATTAAAGATTTCACTTTCCAAGAGTAGTTTTAGATTCACAGCAAAATTAAAAGGAAGATACAGAGATTTACCATATACCTATCTCCCACCATGTGCATAACCTCCTTAATCATCACCCACTATAGGGGTACTGCATATAACCACCTGCTTCAACAGCAACCAGTTCTTACCCACAGGTGCTTCCTAACATCGTGAAGGCTGAATGGTTCAACCTAGAGAAAAAATACTGGAAAAAAATAGCACAGCACATTACTAGGAAGCAAGATATGCTTCATGAGTCCTCTTGCATTCTAGAACTACAGGAGACAGTGAACCTACCCGCAAACACCAGCAATTGCTATACAAACAGCATCTGATAAAGCCAATGTACAAAGATTCTCTATAACTAAGGAACTCATCCACAGACTTTGTCACTGAGTTTTGTGTAAGGTGTGAGGTGAGAATCTAATTTTATTATTTCACATGTGGACATCCAATTGTTCCAGTAACATTTATTGAAAAGATTTCTCAATTGTATTGCCCTGATACATTTATTGAAATGCAACTAACCATAAATGTAAGGGTTTATTTCTGGAGTATTAATTCCATTTTCTATATATCTATCGTTTATTCTTATGCCAGTACTACACTGTCTTGTTTACTATAGCTTTATAATATGATTTAACATAGAGTCACATAAGTGCTCCAACTTGTTTTTCTTTTTCAAAATTAGGTTGGTTATTCTGGGCCTTTGCATTTCCATATAAATTTCATAATCATCTTGTCAAATTTTGCTAAAATTTTGATATAGTTCACATTGAATCCATCAATTAATGTGGAGAATATTTTCTTAACATTATTAAGTACTCTGATCCATGAAAATGGAATGTCTCTCCATTGTTTAGCTCCAGCAACAGTTTTGTACTTTTCATTGCGCAAGTCTTGCATTTTTGTTAAAGTTATTCCTAAGTATTGAATTTTAAAAATCTTATTTTAAATAGAATTACTATCATAATTTTGTATTGGGATATTTTATGGCTAGTTTATAAAAATACAATTAATTTTGTATACTGTTTTTGTATTCTGCTTTATTGATAAACTTGTTTATTATGCTAGCAATTTTCTGCAGATTTCTTAGAATTGTATATATACAGAATCATGTTGTCTATGTTGTCTATGAATGAAGTTAGTTTCTCTTATTCCTTTTTATTCTGGATTCTTTTTATTTCTGTTTCTCATCTCACAACTCTGGTTAGAACCTCTAATACAATACTGAATAGAATTGATAAAAGTAGCATATTCCAAATCTCTTGAGGAAAGTATATTCTCATTCACTATTAAGAAAATGCTATGTTTTTCATAGGTACTCTTTATCAAGTTGGGGAATTCATTTTATATTCCTTGTTTTTTGAGAGGTTCCCTCATAAATAGATGGTTGAATTTTTTCAAATAATTTTTCTGTGTCTCCTGAGATTATCCTATACTTTTTTGTTCTTTTATATTAATATTACATTAATTGATTTTCAGATGTTAATCTAAACTGGTATTCTTGGGAAAAAACCCATTTGGTCATGGGATATAATTTCTTAATATATATTTTCTGAAGTTGGTTTGCTATTACTTTGTTGAAGATTTCTTCATTTCTATTTATAAAGAATATTTTTTGTGTATGTGTGGTTTTCTTTTTTGTGATGTCTTTGGCTTTGGGATAAGGGTAAAACCAATCTTATAGAATGTGTTGAAGTGCATTTGTTATGACTGAGTAAGCGAGAAGATGTTATGCCAGCAAGTTTAATCTAATTAATTATGAATTTATCAAACACGTGGGTCAAGAGTAGGCAAATGCCAGAAAAACTCTTGGCAAATTGTTGCAGTTTGTGACAAGCTTTTAAAGGTAAAATTTGCAGCATTGGCTACATAGCAGCTTAGTGATCATAGCAACTATTAACTAATGACTTGGCAACCAAAATGGGAACTTCGATTGTTATGGAGCTTTGATTAATTTCATGTCAGGTAGGTATAGCCAGTGCTCAGAAAGTCCCTGCAGTTCTGCCATTAAGTTATAGTTTAAGGTAGTTACATAGAGACAAGGAAGAAGAAACATTATGCAATGGAATTGCCTTAATTAGGTCACTAACAAAATATAAGAACAAACTATGAAAATGTCAAAGTGTAGCATTTGATTTCAGTTAACAAAGCACACAATTACATGGAAGCTATGGCAAAGGAGTTCTGTAATGGTCAGCAGGCAACGGTCAGCGTAACCTGCGCAAAGGAGACAAAGCTGGGGTTCTGTGGTCATGGGAACGTTACTGTAATCACACATAGGCATTGATTCTTAGGTCAGGCAGGTAACTAAGATAAAAGTTTTAAACAAAATGGAGTAAGCTGGTTAATATTATTTTGCTAGCAACTTGATTTATGAACTGATTTGGCTTATTTCATTCCCCCCTTTTAGTTGTGCATGAGTCAATTCATTGACTCTTTAGTTAAAGGAAGAAAATTATAATATGCTGGTATACAAAAGTTTTACTGAGTTGATTCATTTCTTGACAAAGTTAACAAGCCAGTTTAAAATGCAGGGTACCAGATCTGGAAGAGTTTCTTTAACCTGGATTGGGTGTGAGTAAGGGATCCTATTTTGGACAGCTAAAACTTGTCCTGAAGTAAAGGAACTTAAAGTAAAAGTATAAGTTTTATGATAAGCTGAACCCAAAAGGGTGCTTACTAGAGTAAACCAGGGTAAACTCATTTTAAGCGTAATAAAGCAATAATACAATCAGTACATGAGAAATAAAAGTGTTAACAGATTTTTCTTGCAGCATGGCCATTCTGCAGGAGCTGCAGTAAGCAGTGCTGTTTCAAATCCTAGAACAAGTGGGATAACAAAAAGGAGAGGCAAAGGATGAGTGCAATGCATTCAGTAATGGTTATAGTCTCATGGTTTCTGCTGCTGGCTGGTCAGGTGATGTAGGACAATGGGCTTGGAGGGTGATTTTGAGAGGACTATCAGGATGGTGGTTCACAGTCTAGTTGTTGTTTGGGTGAAGGGGCACGCCAGCATTTTAACTGCAGGCTTGGCTGAGCCAGGTTTCAGTGTCTGCAGTTTTCTTGATTTGTGAATGATAATCCAGGTTGGTATCCCGCTAACCCTGAATGACGTTGGGGTGGCGAGGATGACTTCGTATGGTTCTTTCCAGGAAAGGCTCATTCCTTTTTTCTGGAACTTTCTGACGTAGACCAGATTTCCAGGCTGGAATGGATGACACAGTGTGGAAGTTGGAGTTGGCAGTACAGCACAGACATTGTTGTTGACAAAGTCCTGTACCCACTATAAAGACTGGAGATACTTTAACAGAGATTGATTAGTAAACTCTAGGATCCCATAAGCGGGGTAACAGAAGAGTGGGTTTTTCAAACATGATTTCATAGGGAGTAAACCCAGCCTTATATGGGGTACATCTAGCTTGAAGGAGAGCTAGGGTTAAGAGAGTTACCCATTATTCACTGGTTTTTATTATTAATTTAGATAAAGTATTTTTTAAAGTCCAGTTCATGTGTTCTACCTGTCCAGAGCTTTGTGGTCGGTAAGCACAATGCGGTTTTCATTTGATGTTCTGTGCTTTACTAACCAGCTGTACTATGGACGAGGTGAAGGCAGGACCATTGTCTTGAGACAATAAAAAGAGGAAGCCCATACCTAGAAATTGTTTTATTTAGTAAGTATTTTGCAACTACAAGGGCAGTTTCATTTCTTGTGGCAAACAATTCTACTCATCCCAAAAAGTGTCTACTAACACCAGTAAATAATTGTATCCTGCATGTGAAGTCTTTATTTCAGTAAAGTTTATTTTCCATTGTTCACCGGGGCTTAATCCTTGTGCCCTGATTCCTGGAAGGAGTTTTGGCCCTTCCTTGGATTGACTTGAGCACATGCAGGACACATTAAAATTGCTGAATTAGCTTGGTCTGTTAAGTTATTGATAATATAAAAATGGTTTAACAGTTCAGTCCTTTTGGTTTCTCCTAGGTGGATGGTAAAGTGGAGTTAATTTTTCTGCAAGGACTTCAGATAGAACAATTCTGGAGTCTTTAACCCACCAGCCATCAGGTTTCTTGTAAGCTCCCACCAGCTCTGCAGCCTCTTCTTCTCTTTGAGTATATCTGGGCCACTGTGGGAGAGAAGGGGCTGGAAAAGTTTTAGCCAGTAAAATAGTTAGGGGTGCAATTGGGAGTTCTGCTGCTTCCTGAGCTGTCCTGTCTGCCAGATGGGTTCCAATTGTCTCTAGAGTGTCAGATTTTTGGTGACCTTTACAGTGAATAACAGCTACCTCTTTGGGAAGCCAAACAGCTTCCACGAGGGCTAATATTTCTTCCTTATTTTTGATAGTTTTACCTACTGTGGTGAGAAGACCACATTCTTTGTAGATCATGGCACGTACATGAAGTGTAGCAAATGTATACCAGCTGTCCGTGAAGATGTTTACTCATTTTTCTGCTCCCCAGCGCAGGGCCTGGGTTAGAGCAATTAACTCAGCCTTTTGAACAGAAGTACTCTAAGGCAGGGCCTGTGACCAGATTACATCATGAGCTGTAGTTACCACTGCACCAGCCTTGTGGACTCCATTTAGTATCAGGCTGCTACCATCCATGAACAGGTCACCATCAGCCTGCTGAAGAGGAGTGTCCCGAAGATCAGGTCAGTTGGCCTGGGTAATGTCCAATACATCCTCGCAGTCATGCACTGGCATCTCCGGGTGATCATCAGGCAACAGGGTTGCCAGGTTGAGGCATTGAGTAGGAGAGAAAGTTAGTAACTGATCTAGTAGTAGACTCTGATACTGGGTAATACATGTGTTTGACATCCAACGGCCAGAGACTCCCCTGAGCAGTCTCAACAGCATGGGGAGCATTTAGAACCAGGTTTTGGCTAAAAGTTAACTTATCTGTTTTTTAACCAGCAAAGCCGAGCCCACAATGGCTCAAAGACAAGAGGGCCAATCAGAAGCTACTGCGTCCATTTGCTTTGACAAATAGGTCACCAGTCTTTCCCATGGTCCAAGGGTCTGAGTGAGGACCCCTTTGGCAATTCCTTGTTGTTCATGAATGAACAATTGGAAACATTTGGTAACATCAGGAGGGGCTAGTGCCGATGATTGAGTTAGAGTTGTTTTTAGCTGCTGGAATGCTTGTTTCTCAGCACCAATCTAATTTAGGGGTTGATCCCCTACTGTGGCCAAGTACAAGGGTTTGGCAATTTTGGAAAATCCTGGGATTCATAGCCAACAATACTGTGCCACCTCCAGAAATTCTCGTACCTGTTTCATGGTGGTTGGTGTGGGAATTTGGAGAATGGCTTTTTTCCAGGCTGAGGATAGGGCCCACTTGCCCTCTTGCAGATGGAATCCAAGGTATGACATGTTGGCAGAGAAAAGCTGTGCTTTCTTTGCTGATACGCTATAGCCCAGGTCCTGGAGAAGCTGTAACAAAGCTTTAGTACCTTGTAAACAGGTGTCCAAGTCTGCAGCTGCAAGTAGGAGGTTACCCACGTATTGAAGCAAACCATATCCAGGGTGTTGGGCACAGCACTCTGACAAATCCTGTTGCAAGGCCTCCCCAAAGAGGGTTGGGGAGTTCTTGATGCTTTGTGGTAGTCATGTCCAAGTTAACTGACTGGTGTCTCCTGTGTCTGAATCTGTCCACTTAAATGCAAAAATAGGTTGGCTGACAGGAGACAGAGGAATAGAGAAAAAAAACATCTTTTAAGTCTAGCACAGTATATACCTGACATTGAGGGGGGAGTAGACGAAGTAAAGTGTACAGGTTAGGAACAGTTGGATGAATAGTTTTTACCCATTTGTTGTCTTTTCTTAAGTCTTGAAATGGACGGTTGTCAGAAGTACCTGGTTTCTGAACTGGCAAGAAGGGTGTGTTCCATGTTGACTTGCATGGAGTCAGAATGTTGGCAGCTAAGAGGTTTTTTTTATATGAGGAGCAATTCCTTTCCAGGCCTGCAAACTCATAGGGTACTGGTGGACTCGGACAGGAGTAGCTGATGCCACCACTGGAGGGTTATGCTTTGCCAATCCTGGTAGGTTGGTTTCTGCCCAGATGGAAGGAAACTCCTGCTACAACTGTAGAAGTAAGCTTGATGGAACATTTCTAGTAGTAGTCCTTGGAGACGTTAAAAGATATTCTTCAGAAAGTGGAACAGTTAAGAGCATTTGATATGCAGTAGGAATAAATATTTCAGTTTTGTCAGGTGAAAACACAATGATTGCTCTTAATTTCTATAACAGATTTCTACCCACAAGAGGGAATGGACATTCAGGAGCTACTAAAAATGAGTGCATTACCCTCTTTTATTCAAAGTCAACAGTCCCATTAGAAGTGAATTTGCAGTTGGTAATTATTCCTGTTGTTCCTTGTATTAAAAGTTGATTTTTAGACATAGATCCTAATGGTAACTTTAGAACTGAAAGTTCCACACCAGTGTCCACTAAGAGTTTAACTGGGTTGCCTCGATAGCTGCAGTTGCCATAGGCTCTTGAGGAACCAGGGAGAAAGAGCCTTGGCTCCTTCAGTCTGAATCATTTTTTTGCCCCTATGGTCAAGGGCAGTACCAGAATGAGCTTAAGGTCCGGGTCTTGGTTTTTCTGTGGAGTGCAATAGGGACAATCTTTGACCCAATGTCCAAGCTCCTTGCATTAAGCATACTGGTTCTTTGCTAACTTAATGCGTTCAGGTTTTTGAAACTTTTGGCTTTTTTGGTTATCAGCCTTTTGGCGTGGAGGCTTGGAACCAGTTCCTGGGGCTCTGAGGGCCATCACTAGGATTTTGCCCTGTCTTCTTGCACCTTTGTCGCCACCTGTACTGCTTGTTTCTGTTTTTCAGCATCTCGGTTATTGTAAACCTTTTGCGCTACTTCAAGCAGCTGAGAAATATTCATTCCTGCAAAATCTTCTAATTTCTGTAATTTTTTTCAAATATCGGTAGCTGCTTGTGCCACAAAGGCCAAATGGATGGCCTGAGCATTCTCGGGAGCTGAGGGGTCAAAAGGGGTGTAGGTTTGAAATGCCTCTTTGTGACGTTCAAAGAGTGTCCCTGGGGACACCTCGGGTCCCTGGAGAATCTCAGTTTTTTTAGATAAATTAATGGGTTTTGGGGCCACCCCCTTTAAACCTGCTAATAGAGTCTGGTGAAAAAATTTTAATGTCCTGGACCCTATCAAAGTGTTAGGGTGTCAGTTTAGGCAAGAGAAGGGCAAAACCTTATTTAACATTTTTTTGACCTTTTTTCTGAGTACAAGTAAATATGGTTAAAAGGAGTCGCTGGCAGTTATTCCAGGTGAAGCAATGAATGCACATGATTGATTTTAGTAAAGAAATTAAAACCTGTGGTTTTTCTGAGATTTAAGAAAAGAATAAACATCAGGAAAGGTCACTTATCTTGATTTGTCCCCTGCGGAACTTCCCAGAGGGGAAGATGGGGGGCTGGACTTGTCCAAGAGTGGAAGTGACTTGCCAAAGGTGGAGACGACGGAGGGGAGGTGGTGATACTGGTCATGCATGCAGGGTTTAAGAGAAAGATTAAAAAAGGCTTTTGGCTCTTGGTTTGTTCTTTTATTTTCCTATTCCTGTTCTTGGAAATATTTTTATGATAATCTATTTTCAAGGGCATGAATAGGAAACAGTGGTACTTTAACTGAATAGTATTTGGATTTAATAAAATACTAAGTGAGAGCATAGACAAAATTATTAAGCAAGCAATGATGAAAAAATAGAACAATATTGGAAAAATAGGAACAGTACTGGAAAGTGAAAGTAGTCCCATAAACTACATGCATGACTAGCCAAAACCTTTAATTTATCAATGTGAGTTGAAACATTTTCCTGCAAACCATTTATAACTATGCTTTAACAAGGAAATATAGCCACCTTTACAAAATCTGAAGAAAAAATTGACAACATTAGAGATGTGTAATTAGGTTGTAGACCAAATTGAGAACTTGAAACAAGTAAACATTGGCAAGTTTTACTTTTACAGCAATTGATAAACCTGGGTATTTTGTTATTTATCCTGTGTTGGATTAATAATCCTTGGGACTAATAGGAGATTTTGAAGTCTGTAAGTAACTTGGCAGTGAAAAGCATTATAGTTGATTACAAACCTCTGTCAGTGAATTTAATTTACCTGGCCTGCAGGCAATTCAGAAGGGGGTGAGCTAAGTGTGGTTCCTAAAGCTTGTTTGTTTGTTTGTTTTACTCTGTTGTTTAAAGGAGAAATTTTTTTTATTATACAGTCCAGGGGACTGGAGGGTCAAGAAGCCTGTGACCCCATATTTAATGACAAACAGACAAACAAAACATAATGATAACCAAGACTTGTCCAGACCAAGTGAGAAAAGTTACAGATCCCAGGCATAACCTCAGGGCAGAAAATCACAAGTCCCTAAAACAGCCTCAGGGCAGAAAACCAGAGGGCTCTATTCAGCCAACATCTTGGCCAAATGAATAGTGTCCAAAGGGCGGCTTCATCAGGCCATGACTCCCTTAAACAGAATTGTGGCCACAAGCAAAACAGAACAGATTTTTACTGATAAACAGAACAAATTCTTACCTCCCTGAAGGATGCAGATGGATTCAGGTTTCTTTGAGATGAGAGGAGTCAGCAGTTGTTCCAATCTCCTCTGAGTCAGATGAGAGGTTATGGGGTCCTGGATAGCTCATGGGGCACTTCCCCAATAACTCCCTGTCAGACTGGGGAGAGCTGGAGTGAGGTTTGTTTCCCAAAGTTGGCAACAATCTCGCTGGGGCCTCCAAATGCTATGACGGAGTAAGCGAGAAGTTACACCAGCAAGTTGAGTCTCATTAATTATGAAATTATTAAACATGTGGTCAAGAGTAGGCAAATGCCAGAAAAACTCTTGGCAAGTTGGTGCAGTTTGTGATAAGTTTTTATAGGTAAAAATTGCAACATTGTCTACAAAGCAACTTAGTAAACCATAGCACCTATTAACTAATGGCTTGGCAACCAAAATGGGAACTTCAATTGTTAGGGAACTTTGATTAATTTCATGTCAGGTAGGTATAATCAGTGCTCAGAAAGTCCCTGCAGTTCTGCCATTAAGATATAGTTTAAAGTAGTTACATAGAGACAAGGAAGAAGAATAATTATACAATGGAGTTATCTTGGTAGGGTCACTAACAGAATATAAGAACAAATTATGAAAATGTCAAAGTGTAGCATTTGATTTCATTTAACAAAGCATGGATGCTATGGCAAAGGAGTTCTGTAACAGTCAGCAGGCAACAGTCAGCATAACCTGCCCAAAGGAGACAAAGTTGGGGGTCTATGGTCATGGAAACATTACTGTAATAACGCATAGGCCTTGATTCTTAGGTCAGACAGGATACTAAGATGAAAGTTTTAAACAAAATGGAGTAAGCTGGTTAATATAATTACTTTGCTAGCAACTTGATTTTATTAACTGATTTAGCTTATTTCACATTCTCTCCACTTCTATTTTCTTAAAGATGGTGTGAAAAACTTGTCTGTTACTTCTTTAAGTGTTTAGTGGCAATTGCCAATGAACACATCTGAAACTGAATTTTTTTGGTGAGGCAATTTTTGATTAGTTATTCAGTCTCTTTACTTGTTATAGGTCTATTTAGATTTCTTCTTGAGTCAGTTCTAGTAATTTTTGTGTTTCTAGGATTTTTTCATCTAAGCATTTCAATTTGTGGACAAAAAGGTTTGCATACTATTTGCTTATAACTCTTTTTGTTTTTATTTTTGATTCAAGAGGTACAAGTGCAATATGTATTCTTCCAATCCATGAGCATAGAATGTTTTTTTATTTATTTGTGTCATCTATGATTTATTTCATCAGTGTTTTGTGGCACTCCTTATAGAGATCTTTCATTTTCTTGGTGAAATGTTTTCTTAGATATTTTATTTTGAGAGGGTTATTATGGAATTGAGCTCTTGGTTTGGTTCTTAGCTTTAGTTCTTTGTATATAAGTAACATATAAAGGTTACTGTTTTAAAAAATTTTATATCTGAAAACTCTAATGAAGTCATTTATCAAGTCTAGGAGACTCTTGGAAGAGTTTTTAGGGTTTTGTAGATATACAGTCATGTCATCAGCAAATGAGTTCCTCCTTGCCAATTTAAATGCATGTTGTTTTTTACCCTTGCCTAAGTTCTCGGGTAAATATTTCCAGTACCATGTTGAATAGGAGTGGAGAGAACAGACATCCTTGTCTTCTAGATTTTAGTGGAAATATCTTTTTTTTTTTTTGAGTTGGAGTCTCACTCTGTCACACAGACTGGAGTGCAGTGGCCGCTCCCAGCCACCACAGCCTTGAACTGCTGGGCTCCGGCGATCCTTCCACCTCAGCCTTCCAAGTAGCTGGAATTACAGGCATGTGCTACGATGCCCAGCTGATTTTTGATTTATTGTAGAGATGAGGTCTCGCTGCCCTGGCGGGTCTTGAACCCACAGGCTCAGGCAATCCACTCACCTCAGCCTCCCAAAGGCATGGGATTACCGACTGAGCCACCGAGCCTGGCTTAGTGGAAATATCTTTAATTTTTCCCCATTGGGCATGATGTTGAATGTGTGTTTGTAATATATGACCCTCAATATTTTGAGATGTTTCTTTAATGTCTAGCTTATTGAAGGTTGATTATTGAAAGAGTAAAATGCCAAAATGGGGTCACCTAGGCCATTGTGGGCAGGGAGCTGGGCATTGGCTTATATTTTTGTTGTATTATAATGAACACTTAGTGTTATACTTTAGCAAATAATATTTTATTATGTAATTGGGTCTGCTAACTATCTTGCTCTGAAGTAGGTTTGATTAACTCCACTGTTTAAAGTCACCAATGAGCAAAACTAGTAAAACTGTAACAACCCCCAGTAATGGGCATTAGGATTTTATATTGTAACATCTTGCTCCAAGGAAGAGTTTCTAGCTATCTTGCATGACAAACTGTCAGGACACTGAGATAAAAGAAATAAACTGTTATAATGACTCCAGCCCTCCTACAATCTTACAATTTTTGTGTTTCTAGGATTTTTTTTCATCTAAGAGTTTCAATTTGTTGACAAAAAGTTTTGCATACTATTTGCTTATAACTCTTTTTGTTTTTATTTTAGATTCAGTTGGTACAAGTGCAATATGTGTTCTTCCAATCCATGAGCATAAATGCCACTCTCTGTTAAATGCCTTTTGTCCCATAAATCCAAGGACATTCAAAGTTTAATGTCTGTGCCTTGAAACTTTGTTTTACAGACCTTGGGCCACTCTCCCCACCTAGTTAATTAACTATCACAACTGCTGTCATGGATAGCTAATTGCTGTAACAACAACAACACCCCCACCTTGTTATAATTCCCAGGAATGCTCCTGTTTCCTGTCTTCTTTAGGAAGCCTTATAAGCACCCAGTTTCAAACATTCAGTGCTGAACAGTTCTTCAGTGCTCGACTCTCTCTTCAATTTTGAAGAAGTGAATCCACCCTTTTCCTCTAATTTACCTTCTAAATAAACTTTTTCTCACCTAATCCTTGTGCAATTCTTTGCATCTTTCACACAGTCCTGGATCACACAACTCCACCCTGCTGTTCTAACCTAACATTTGGAGGCACCACTGGGAGATACACACACACATATATAAACCTAACATTTTTAGAGGTCCCACCAAGATCTGTCACACTCTTGCTCTCTCTCTCTCTCTCTCTCTCTCTTTCTCTCTCTCTCGCTCGCTCTTGCTCTCTCTCTCTTCTCTTTCTCAGTCTGAGTATCTCTCTGTGGAGAGAGACCAGGTGCTTGGATCCTTTTATCTGCTACTCACTCATTCACTCACTCACTCTTATTGCCTGTGATGAGCTACAATGAATGGACCTCTCTCTGTTGCCTTAATCTTGTCCAGTATGAAACCACATCTCCGGTGAGTTCAATTGCTTATCTCATCAGGAAGGGATCCAGGAACAGTTGTGGGAGGTCACCCTTTCTCTCTCTCTGGGACCATTTGGATGCTCTCTCTGGGACCATTTGGTACTGGGGCCTAGGGCCCTCTGCAGAAATCTTGACCAAGTCTCCCAAACACGTGGTTTGGAGCAGACCTAACACTGGGGCCCTAGGGTGAAGGTGTTGCTCAGATGGGTGGGTTGGGAAGACAAGGGAATGCCCTTTTCTCACTTGTTACCCACATGCTCAGGCTAATTCCAGCGACCCTCTGCCCAGGAAGTCAGCTGAAGGGATGGATGCTTTTTACTGGGGCCTGGGGATCTCTGCGTTCTCTCTCTTTTGGCCTCTCAGAGACTGTTCTTAAGACCAATCCCTCTCCCCTCTAGGATTACTTCTTATGGGAAACCCAAGATGAGGTAGCTCAGAGCCCTCCCACCATTAAAATGCATTCTAAAATGTCTCAGAATCCTCTCAGTAGAAAGGAGCATCTCCCCAAACTTGAAAGTGCTCTAGTAAAGTCTTACTTTCAACTTTATTATGTGCTGAGACGTTAGTTCCAAATAATGCTAGCATTTGTTATGTTAGGCTTGCTAAAGTTTTTTTTTAAAACAAAATTTACCTGTTCATAACTGGAAATAAGTAGAAACAGAACATTTCACATCTACGTGGTCTGTTTGCCCTTAAGGGTTTTACATCAGACCATTATGACAGGTAAAAGGTGAAAATTTCATATGTATAGTCTATTAAAGGAGAACTTTTGAGTTTTTTTTCCAGCCAAGACATTAGAGAAGCAATTGGGTGACAGCATGGAAAGGGGCAGAACCAGAAGGCCAAAGAAACACCCAAATTGGCAGTCACCATTAATAACAAAAACTTCTCCAACTACCCATCACAGATCTGGTAAGAACAATCCTGCTAAGAGGATGGTGGCTGTTGCTATGGGTACATCCTGGGGGAGGTGGGGCACAAGAATCATAGTTGCCCCAAAGAGGCCTAAACCTCCAGGAACTTTTACACCATACAGGCCAGAAAGTCATTGGAAAGCAGGTGCACTAACCTCTGGAGAAAGTAGAGAACACCTGGCTCAGAAATGGTGGTAACTTTAGGAGGCGTGAAAATCTGTTAAAGTCCCTGGCACTGGCATACTATCACTCCAACAACACCCAAGGTGAATGTTAGGATTCTGGAACACAAATTAATTTCTTAGTTAACACACATGCCAGCTGTTTAGTTCTGCCCATCTACATTGAAATTATAAATTTCAGAGCTCATTAAACCAGGCAAAATGGGGACCAAAGGGAGGCCTAAACTTTACCTGCATCATGTCCACTTGTATACCTAATCCTGAATTGTACACCATATCTTTAAAATAAAATAAATATATTTTTTAAATGGAGCCAATGGAACAAGATAGAGATTCCAGAAGAAAAGCCTCAATTCCTCAACCAACTCATCTTTGACAAAGCCTCCAACAACAACCACTGGGAAGAGGAGAATGTATTCAGTAAATGGTGCAGGAAAACTGGTTGACCACATGTAGAAGATTGATAAAGGACCCCCTACCTATCACCATACACAAAAATTAACTCTAAATGTATCAAAGACCTAAACATAAAACCTCGAACTGTAAGAACCTTAGAAAATGCAGGAAACACTCTTATGGAAGTTGAAACTGGCAACCAATTCCTGATCAAAACTCAAAGTGCCCAGGCCATAAGAGATGAGATAGACAAGTGGGACCTCATTAAACTGACAAGTTTCTGCAAAGCCAAAGAAACCATCAAGAAAGCAGGGAGACAGCCCACAGAATTGGAAAAAATATTTGCCAACTGTGTAACAGACAAAGGCCTAACATCTGGGATCTACAAGGAACTCAAATGTGCTGAAAGGAAAAAAAAATAAACAGCCCCTTTAAGAAGTGGACAAAAGGCATGAATAGACACTTCTCAAAAGAAGATATACGGGTGACCAACAGACACGTGAAAAAGTGCTCAGCCTCACTCATCGTTAGAGAAATACAAATCAAAACGACAATGAGATACCACCTAACCCCTGTAAGAATGGCCATCATTAATAAAACAAACAACAACAGATACTGGCGAGGATGTGGAGAAAAAGGAACACTACTACACTGCTGGTAGAAATGCAGACTAATACAACCTCTTTGGCAGACAGTGTGGTGATTTCTGAAGGAACTAGAAATTGACCTTCCATATGACCCAGCAATTCCCCTATTGGGAATATACCTGGAGGAACTCAAATCATTCTACAAAAAAGATACCTGCACACATATGTTTGTTGCAGCTCTATTCACAATAGCAAAATCATGGAACCAGCCGTGTTGCCCATTGAAGCTGGACTGGATTAAAAAAATGTGGTACATATACACAATGGAATATTATGCAGCCATAAAGAAGGACAAATATATGGACTTTGCAGCAAATTGGATGGATTTGGAGTTGATCATACTCAGTGGTTTATCACAGAATAAAAGAACTGAGTTCCATATGTTCTCATTCATAAGGTGACCTTGAACAATTATAATGCTATAAGAAAGAATTGGCAGTAGTGGAAAACTGTCAGGGGAAGGGGTGTGGGACTGGCAGTTGGGGAAAACTGCTAGGGGTTGGAGGGGCATACCTCATCAACAAGGGTACCTGCATGATCAATGTTTGTATACCTAACCCTGAATTGTACCCCACATCTTTATAAAAAATAAATACTTTTTTTATATGAAAAAAAATTTAGAGCTCAAATAGTTAACCTGAAACTACAGGGTTACATAGAGGCTTCCAAACCTATTTCTCTCTTTCCTTTTCTGCCTGCTTTGAATCTGCTGGTAACTAAGCTACTAGTGTTAAAATAAGCTCATTATTTCAAGTTTAAATAAAAACTTTGTTTATCTTATACAGTTCAGCCAGTTCTAACTTAAATGTAAACATTGTAAACTCATTTACAAATAAAGAAAAAAAGGTTTAAAAAGGTTTAAAACTAGCCGGGCTCGGTGACTCGGCCTGTAATCCCGCGCCTTTGGGAGGCTGAGGAGAGTGGATTGCCTGAGCTCGCGGGTTCGAGACCTGCCTGGGCAATGAGACCTCATCTCTACAATAAATCAAAAAATCAGCTGGGCATGGTAGCGCATGCCTGTAATTCTGGCTACTTGGAAGGCTGAGGTGGAAGGATCGCCAGAGCCCAGCAAGTCGAGGCTGCGGTGACTGGGAGTGGCCACTGCACTCCAGTCTGGGCGACTGAGTGAGTCTCCAACTCAAAAAAAAAAAAAAAGGGTTTAAAACTTAAACTGCCATAGAAAGTGATTTCCTCCAAGTTTGTACCACAGTCTTTATTGGATTGCCTATCGGATCTAAGTTTACCCATGCAACCAGGTTCCAATTTGTTAGAGATATGTTTATTTTTTATTTTATATTATTTTATTTTTTGCTACCCGATAGTAGATGACTTTTTTTTTCATTATAAGGAAGTGGGGTACAATTCAGGGTTAGGTACACAAACATTGATTATGCAGGTTCCCTTGTTGATGAGGTGTGTCCCTCCCTCCTCTAGCAGTTTCCCTCAACTTACAATCCCAACCGTCCTCCCTGACAGTTTCCCAGTACTGCCAATTACTTTCTTATAGTATGATAATTGTTCAAGGTCCACTTATAGTGAGCATATGGTACTCTGTTCTTTGTTTCTGTAATACTTCACGAGTATAAATCCATCTAAGTTGCTGCAAAGTTCCTATGTCTGTCCTTTATGACTGCATAATGTTCCATTGTGTATAAGTACCACATTTTAAAATACAGTTCAGCTTCAATGGGCAGCATGGTTGGTTTCATGTTGTTGCTACTGTGAATAGAGCTACAGTAAACATACTTGTGCAGGTATCTTTTTTGTAGAATATAATTTTAATTCCTCCAGGTATAATCCAAATGAGGGAATGGCTGGGTCATATAGAAGGTCAATTATTAGTTCTTTCAGATATTACCACACTGTCTTTCAAAGAGGTTACACTAGTTTGCATTCCCACCAACAGTGTAGAAGCATTCCTTTTTCTCTGCACCCTCGCCAGCATTTGTTGTTGTTTGTTTTATTAATGACAGCCATTCTTACTGGGGTTAGGTGGTATCTCAATGTAGTTTTGATTTGCATCTCTCTAATGATGAGTGAGGCTGAGCACTTTCTTGTGTGTCTGTTGGGTGCCTATATATCTTTTTCTGAGAAGTGTCTATTCATGTCTTTTGCCCACTAATCAATGGAAGTTTACATTGTTTTCCTTTGGCACATTTGAGTTCCTTGTAGATCCTAGATGCTAGGCCTTTGTCAGATATACATTTGGCAAATCATTTTTCTCATTCAGTGGGCTCTCTTCCTGCTCTCTTGATGGTTTCTTTTGCTTTGAAGAAGCTCGTTAGTTTGATGAGGTCCCACTTGTCTATCTTAATTCTTAAGGTATGGGCATTTAGGATTCTGATTAGCAATTGGTTGTCAGCTCCAAATTCCATGAGTGTCTCCTGCATTTTCTAAGATTCTTATATTTTGAGGTTTTGTGTTTAGGTCTTTGATCCATTTAGAGTTAATTTTTGTGTATTGTGATTGGTAGGGTTCATGTTTTAATCATCTGCATGTGGTCAGTCAGTTTTATATATGTTTTTTATTTTAAAATTGTGGGGTTCAATTAAGGTTTTGGTATACAAATATTCACTGTGCAGGTACGCTTGTCAGCCAGTTTTCCCAGCCCCATTTACTGAATAAGTTCTCCATCTCCAGTGGTGGTTGTTGGAGACTTTGCCAAAGATGAGTTGGTTGCAAAATCGAGGCTTTGCTTCTGGAATCTCTATCCTGTTCCATTGGTCTATGTGCCTGTTCTTGTACCAGTACCAGTCTGTTTTGATTACTGTAGCCTTATAGTAATGTTTGAAGTCTGGAAGTGTGATATCTCCTGCTTTGTTTCTTTTGCTAAGGATTGTTTTGGCTATTTGTGGTCATTTATATTTCCATATGAATTTCTGTATTATCATTTCCAGGTATGAGAAGAATGATCGTGGTAACTTAATGGGTATTGCATTAAATCTGTAGATTGCCTTTGGTAGGATAGACATCTTAACAATGTTGATTCTTCCTATCCATGAGCATGGTATATTTTTCCATTTGTTTGTGTCTTCTTGGATTTCTTTGAGCACCGTTTTGTAGTTCTCATTGTAAAGGTCCTTCACTTACCTGGTTAGGAAGATGCCAAGGTATTTCTTTTTTTTTTGTGGCTATTGTGAATGGGATTGTGCTTTTAATTTA
>NW_007231615.1:63180-79121 GCF_000164805.1 Carlito syrichta | reverse complement strand
TGCAATCCCAGGGCTTTTATCCCCAAACTCTGCAAAGTCATCATCACAGGAAACAAAGGTAGCGTGTGCCTTTCACATGAACAGGTCCAGGTGCACAAAGGACACCCCCCACTCTCAAGCAAATGTTCTTTCATACGTAAGGAAGAACATGAGGAAGAACAACCACAAATTGTCTTTTTGTATCTTATGCTAACTTAATGTTCCCCAAGCCAGTTTCTTATGTGCCCTTAATTGTATTACAACTACATCATCTTGAATTAACATCACTCAATGTCTAAACCCCAAACCACCATAGTGAATTATTAACTTCCACTATTATGTACTAATTCAAACTAGTTTTTATTAAAACAATTGCTGCTATGGTTACACTCTCCTAGCACCAGCTGGCCTAATTCAAACTTCACTGGCCTCCCTTAAATCAAACTGAACTAACCATACTTCTATAATAAAATGGTTACTTAAATTTTCTTAATCTATATAAACTATTTTCTAAAACCTATATCTATAAATTTCTAAAGGTCACATCAAGAAAACTTGTGACCTGCACTTAGGCTCCTCAATGTGACTCAAAGTCAAACTTAAGTTGTGATAAACAAAAGACCATAAGCTGTGGAGAATGGGAACAATAGACTCCTAGGTTAGCTGTGTTCATTCTGGTCTCAGAGTTTTCTGTTAGAGCCAGCTGGAGCTTTTCTTGGTAGTTTGTGCCAAATGGAAAAGGAGGGAAGGAATGGGTCAACAGTTCCTGAACACATCCTAGCAGTCTTGGGGTCTACAGCCCTTCCTGATCCCTAACGCTCAGTGGGCCTCCATAGCCGACTCCCAACACTTTATCAGTGCAAGCAGGTTTTTGACAGATTCTCTTGGATTTTCAAGGCATAGGATCGTATCATCAGCAAAGAAGTATAACTTGGCATCCTTTTTTCCTATTTGAATACCTCTGATTTCTTTCACTTGTCTAATTGCCTGAGCTAAGACTTCCAACACAATATTGAACCAGAGGGCTGAGACTGGGCAGCCTCATCTTGTTTCAATTTTCAGGAAATGTTTCCAGTTTCTGTCCACTTAGCAATATGTTTTCTGTGGGTTTATCGTAGATGGAATTTGCTATTTTGAGGTATGTTCCTTCTATACCTAGGTGTTTGAAGGTTTTTAATCCAGAAGCAATACTGGATTTTATCAAAAACTTTTTCTGTTTCTAATGATATAATCATGTGCCTATTGTTTTTACATCTGTTGATGTATTTAATTACATTTACGGTCTTGCAAATGTTGAGCCAGCCCTGCATCCTGGATATGAAGTCTACTTGGTCATAGTGGATGATTTTTGAGATGATTTGCTAGACTCTTATGGAGGATTTTTGCATCTATGGTCATAAGGGTTGTTGCCAATAGTTCTTTTTTGTTGTTGTTGGAACTTTACCCAGTTTGGGTATCAGTGAGATGTTAACTTCGTAAAATGATGTGGGGAGAATTCCATCTTTCTCAATTGCCTGGAATACTTTCAAAAGGATTGGTATCAATGCCTCTTGTACATTTTGTAGAATTCTGCTGGAAAGTCATCTGGTCCAAGGCTTTTTTTGTAAGTAGTTTTTGTATGACAGAGTCAATTTCCAGGGTTGTTATTGGTCTATTTAGTGTCTCAATGTCTTCCTGTTTCAACCTGGGGAGGTAGTGTTATGTCAGAATGTCCTCCATTTCATTTAGATTATCCAGCTTGTTTCCATATAGTTGTACATAGTCATCTCTGACAATCTTTTGCATTTCTTTGGGGTCAGTTGGAATTCAATCTTTTGTATTTCTGATTATTTGGGTCTTTTCTCTTTTTCTTGGTCATTCTGGCCAGGGGTCCATCAATCTTGCTAAGTCTTTCAAAGAACCAGCTGTTTGTTTTCATGATGTTTTCTATGATATTTTTTTCTTCTATGTCTCATATTTGGGCTCTTATTTTGATGATTTGTATTCTTTTGTTAAAGTTGGGATTTTGGTAGTCTTCTCTTTCCAGCTGCCTTAGGTGATTTGTTAGGTGCTCCACCTGTGATCTTTCTGTTTTCTGATATGTGTTCGTAGAGATATAATTTCCCTTCTTAGAAGTGTTTTCATGACATCCCAGAGGTTTTGGTAAGATATTTCTTCCTTTTGCATTTGTTTCCAAGAATCTTTTAATTTCTGCTTTGATTTCAGTGTTGACCCCGTAGTTGTACAGCATCATGCTGTTTAGTGTCCATGCCTTTGTGTGCTTTGGAGAAATGTTGTTGGTGTTGATATTGATTTTTATTCTACTGTCATCTGAGAGTGTGCATGGCAGGATTTCATCCATATGGAACATTTTTATGCTTGATTTATGGCAAAAGATGTAATTGATCTTGGAGTGCATTCCATGTGGTGATGAGTAGAATGCATATCTGTGTTTGTTGGGTGGAATAATCTGTAGGTATCTGTTAAGTCCATTTGGCTGAGTGTCAAGTTTAGGTTCTAGGCCTCCTTGTTGATATTTTGCCTTCATGATCTATCTAGGGCTGTTAGTGGGGGTATTCAATTCCCCTGCTGTAATAGTGTTAGAGTTAATATCTTTTTTTAGTTTACTTAATAGTTGCTTCATAAATGCTGGTGCTCTTTTTTGGGTACGTATTTGTTTAGGATGGATATTTCTTGTTCATAGATTGAACTTTTTATCATTATGTGATGTCTTTTTGCATCTTTTAAAATTTTTGGTGACTTAAGGTATTTTTGTCTGATATTAAAACTGCAACTCCTGCCTTCTTTTGTGATCCATTTGCCTGGAAACTCATTTTCCATCCTTTAACTTTGATTCTGTGTGTGTCCCTTCTAGCAAGATGAGTCTCCCGGATGCAGTAAATAATTGGGTCATGGTTTCTTATCCAGTTTGTCACTCTGTGTCTTTTCAGCAGTGCATTTAGTCCATTCACAATCAGGCTGATTATTGAAATGTGATTGTTATCCCTGTCATGAGGTTCTTATAAAGTTTTTTCTTTGTTTTCTTGTTTTCTTTTGACTTTGGGGTTAATGTATGTTTGTGTTTTCAAGTTTCTTGTTCCACTGTATTCTTTGTTGATTCTGTACTCTGCTGTTCTCTTGGGAAGTGCATGATCATTCTTTTTTTTTTCTTTCTTCTTTGCTGAATATATTTTTAAGTGTCTCCTGTAGAGCTGGTCTGGAAGCTGCATTATCTCTTAGGGATTGGATGTCTGAGAAAAATTTTAACTGTCCATCACTGATGAAGCTGAGCTTGGCAGGTTAGAAAATTCTTGGTTGAAACTGTTTATCTTTGAGGACTTTGAATACAGGGCTCTAGTCCCTTCTTGCTCATAGTGTTTCTACTGATAGGTCTGCTGCTAATCTGATTGATTTTCCTCAGTAGGTAGTCTGACCTTTCTCTCTTGCTGCCTATAGGATTTTTTTCTTTTGTGTCTATTTTGTGTAGGCAAATTACTATATGTCTATGGGTTGGTCATCTCATTTGCTATCTTGTGGGGATTCTCTGTATCTTGCGCTTGGTAGCTCACATCTCTGGTGAGATGGGGAAGTTTTCTTGGATTACCTCTTAGAATACTTGCTCCTAGTTGTTCTCCATTTCCCTTTCTTCTTCAGGGATACTTATCAGGCATAGGTTCAGCCTCTTTATATAATCACACATCTCTTGTAGGCATTGTTCTTTCTTTCTGAGTCTTCTTTCTATATTTTTTACAGATTGGGTTAATTCCATGTTCTGGCCTTCAAGTTCTGAGATTCTTTCTTCAGCTAGATTAATTATAATTTCTATGCTTGTCATCTTGTTATTTCATTCCTGGATGAAATTTTTTATTGCCAAAATCTCTGTTACAAGTTCTTTCAGTGTTGCATCTTGTCTTTCCTTAGTCTTATTCATTCTTTCCATTCATTCCCTAATCCCAGTCATATTCTGGGGCCAGTCATTGGTGACTTTCATTGTTTGTGCATCAAGGTTTGATTTTTCAGGAGTTTTTTCTTTGGTACACTTGAAATTGACAGTGGTCTTCCTTTAATTTTTCCTCATTTGTGACAGATCTCTTATTTTTCTCTTTAGTTTTTTTATTCAGTGTCAGTGAGAGAGGCTTTCTCTTCTGATGTTTGCTCAGTCCTCTATTCTTCCCTGATTTAAGCTCTGGATTTGTTCTATTTTGAAATAGGACAGTTGATGGGAAGCCTTGCTGTCTCTTAGTTTTTGAAATTTGAATAAAGTAGGGGGTGAGGTACTAGGTTTTAGAAACGACTTGCAAATTGCAGTGTTCACTTATTGTGGTATGTGTTCCCTGAAACCCACTCCCCACCACCACTCTATATGATGATGCAAAGCAGAAACTGATGCAAAAAATAATTGAACACACACACAGATGTACATACACACCCCAAAACAAACTGGAATAACAACAAAGTGAAACAAAACAAACAACAGCAACAAAAAAAACCCCAAGAAAACTAAACACACACACACACATGCCTAGCATAAAATAAATAAAGAAGAAAAACAGAAAGACCAGAGGGGGGGGAAAAATAGAATTCAGGTCAAACCATCAAACATATATTGACACACACCTTAAACTATAAAGAATGAAAATAAAAAAGCCCAGAAGAACAAAAGAGCAAAAACAAACCAACAATAACAACAAAATTGACAGATGAACACTCAATCATTCACATACACACATAAACAGAAAATCACACATAACGAAAGAAACAGAAAAAGAAAAAAATTATTTGGTTGGAGCAGATGAAACCCTCACATACACATTCATGCACAAAGGAAATAATATTTTAAAAATAAGTGAACTAGCAAACAAATAGTCCAAAACTTAAAAAAAAATTCTTTTTATTAAATTTCTTTTTTAAACCTGCCTTCTTGTGGCAGGATCTGTAATTGTTCCTCTAATCAGGTCTCTCCTGCAGAGTCACCTCTTTCACTCTCTCCCCAGTATCTGAAGCAGGGAAGGAGGAGGGGCAGTGGAGGTGAGTGAGGCTGCATTTCTCCCCTCCCACTCTTATATGGTCAGGAAGATCTCCTCCAATGGGGAGGTATAGAATTGTCTCTTCCCGGGGTATGTGCTGGGGGGAGTGGGCAATGATCAAGTCTGGCCTATCCTGGAATGGAGTTCTATTGCAACTGACATCCAGGTTCCACCTGGGTTTGGCCCTCTCTATCCTGGTCCAGCTGTGTGAATCTGACATTCAGAGGATGGCTGGGGGGGAGGGGGTATGGGTCAGCCCCAGACTCATCACTGATCTCTTTGGAGTTCTTCCTCATCTTTTTCTGGCCACAACCTTTGTCCCACAGCTGGATCAGTGTAGGAGGTGGGGCACCTGGAACTCAGCACTCATCTGGTCCCTCTGAAGTTTGTGTTTTCAGGATATTCCCTCTGGGTCATGATAAATCCCTGAGTAGGTGATACACCAGTCACAGAAATTGGGTCTGTTGTGGTGAGTCAGAGCACTTTCTTGTCCTGCCTTCAAGATGTTGGTGGGATGCCTCTCTTGTCTTCTTCTGTTGAACTTTGCCTCTGGACTCCCTCCACAGTCACTGCTGCCAGTGCCCTACCAGACACTGAAGTGGTGAGGTAAAGCCAGGAGATGGCAGTCTTTTTCCTGCTGCACCATTGAGGGAAAACCTGGGGTGACATTTTCTCCTGGCAGCTTTTGTCCTTTAAAAAAAATGGTGCTCAGCTGCTGCAACCTGGGAAGAGGCAGGGATGAAGCAGAGAAGCTGCAGCACCAGGCCATTTGCTCATGAGCCCCCACTTAGACAGCATTTTCTTCCCAGGGAAGGTTTGTTGATTTAAAAAGAAAAGAAAAGAAAAAGAAAATGGTACTCAGCTTCTGCATCTTGGGAATCACTAGGGTTAAGCCCAGCAGCTGTGGCACCAGCCGCTGCACCAAGAGAGCCCTGGCTGCTAGATCCTTAGGCCTCACTCAGTCAGCCACTCACACACTCACTCACTCACCAGCCTTTACACAAAATTTTCCATACAGTCATTCACTCACTCACTCAGGGACTTACATAGTCTGAATGGCTTGGCTGCCATCTTCCTGACCTCTAGAGATGTCACTTAAATTTGGGTGTCTTTTGTAGAATGGTGAGCTTGTTGATGTTTCATGGATGGAATTTGAAGGTAAAAACTATTAAATCTTTGTGTGATTATATGTATCTTTGAATGTATTTGCATAAATGTGCATGTTATATGTTTTGTCCAGCATGCTACCAAATTGACTTCTAATTAAATGAGTACTTACAAATTTAATTAAGAGACCTAAATGCTTTCCAAGTTCCCTTGACTTTAAAAATTTCTAATAAATTAAAATGGCTTTAAATTATTGATAAAAGTGTCTTTGGAATTGTAAGCATACATTTTTGTTTGGGTCTACTAAGTTTTGCATTTGCCTCTGCTAAATATTTTAAAATATCAGAAGTTGGCACAAGGGTTATTAGAATATAAACCTAGCCAAGACCACCAGAATAACCTTTATTTGTATAATTTTTTTTTACAAGACTAATTTAAAATTGTTAGTTCAAAAAGAAAAAAAAACAACTAAAACTTCTGAATTTTTAATAAAATGTTTGTGTATTTAACTTTAAGGTTCTTATTCAGGTAACAGACTTCAAAAATAATTAGCCAGAAAATAACTTAAAAGAATGAAGAGCCTTATCTAGGATTTCAGTTTTCATAAGTAGTTATGCAAACTGCTATAAATAAATAAAGGTAAATATGAATAAGACAATGCTTATGGATAAGCTCTCCATGTGATTTAAAAATCTTAAAATTGTTTTAGAAGCTCATAAAATGTCTGGGTTCTTTAAATTAAGAAAAAAATTATAATATGGAAAAATGTTTCTAAAATTATGTAAAATACTATAAGATACTAATATGCAACAGACTGTTCAGAATTTCTTGCTTTCTAAGTTTTCACTTAAATTTTAGGTTTTCTTATGTAGCCTGGGAATATTTGAAGGTTATTTATGAAAGAAAATGGAAAGAAACCAATAAGTTGGAGAGAGATGTAAAGAAAGTAACGGATGTGAAGATGCAATTTGGTTAAAAAAAAGAAAGTTATAAAGAAAAGAGAAAGTTTGTATATGAAAGGATCTTATATAACAAAATTTTGTCCTGAAGTAAGATAACTGGTTATTTAGGAAAGAAGGAGACACAGGGCAAAACAGAGCCCAACCATGTCATCAATGGTATGTAGAAGTCATGATAAGGTTCATGAAGGGAATTTACAAAAAATAATCTTGGTATATGATTAAGTTGGTTATAACTTGAAAGGTTTGTTGTGGTTGCTTGAAAGGTTTGTAATTACTTAGGAAATTGAGCTTTAAAAGGATTAAAGCTTTGCATCATAATTTTGTATAGAAAAAGATGTTGTATGGTACATTTTTGTCCTATTACAGGTTATTTAAAGGAAGGAAAGTATAGGACAAAAATAGAAGTTTAAAGCATGTCAAAAAATGGTATGAGAATGTTGAAGATGGTATGTGGAAGGTTTGTGGAAAGAAATGTGTGAAAGAAATTCTATGAAAAATCAAGTTTACAAAACTTTAGTGATCTCTAAATATTTATCATTAATATCAATTACACTAATGCTAGACCAAAATACTACTCAAAGACATGAGCCCTTAATTAACAATCTCCAAAAGATTGTTCTCCTATAAACAACAGAGGAAGGAGGAAGAGACTAAATCTTAGCTCCCACTTCCATGTGTTTTTTGGTTTTCATTGCTTAAAATCCCCTCTATTAGAAAGCAAAGTTTTGCTCTTTTTTTACTTTTCAAAATCTCTAGACTATCACTTGCTAAAGAAGTAAGTTTTGCAATAAAACTACTATAATTCTGTGTTATGACCTGATTTTAAAGCATTTAATACTTAAATTCTTCAGGTTCTACATTCTTTCTAGGGTGAAGCAAGAAACAAAAACTTCAGGAAACACATCTACCCCACACTCTCCTGCTAAACTACCTGCAGATCAGGTAAACTGTTTTTGCAGGCAACATTAATTGTAAAAGTCTAAAATGTTATCTCAGTCACTCACAGCAGTTTGTGATCATCTATAGTACTTTTCAGTGCCAAATTTCTATTGACTTTGTTTATTTTTTATTTTTTTTTGAGTTGGAGTCTCACTCTGTCACACAGACTGGCTCCCGGCCACTGCAACCTCCACATGCTGGGCTCTGGCGATCCTTCCACCTCAGCCTTCCAAGTAGCTGGAACTACAGGCATGTGCTATCACACCCAGCTAATTTTTTTGATTCATTGTAGAGGTGAGGTCTCACCAAGTTACCCAGGTGGGTCTTGAACCCACGGGCTCAGGCAATCCACTCACCTCAGGCTCCCAAGTCTATTGACTTTAAAATATTCTTCCAAGTATAAAAATTACTAATCCAACACAGAATGGATCATGAAATGACTTTTTTGTTTTAAAATATTACTAATTGTTTTTGTTCAAGCAGGAAAAATGTTTAAACATTCTTAAGGCAATATTTTCCCTGTTAAAGATGAAAGGCCAATATTATCCCACTCCTCCCATCAAAAGCAGAGAAATGTCAGTATCCCATCTCTGGAATGGAGGTTACCTGGGCTTCACCCTCTTTAACATATCAATCATCATAATGGTATATCAGGATGATTATTAAAAAAAAAAACAGAAGGACAATTTTCTTTTGCCCATGCCACCTGTTTTAAATTCTCTCATTCATTATTATTTCTTACAATTTAAACTACAACCTAACTACTATCACCAAATTAATGTTATCATTTTTTTTCCTTCAGACTCTCTCAAATTAGCTGTATTTTCTTGTTAAAGTCTATTAGCAAACCCATTATAACTGTCTATAAAATCTTATCACAAAACCCAAAGAAAATTGAAGACAAGCTTCTAGGATAGACACATATGGACTAAGGAACTCACTGGTACAACAGTGGAAACTGTCTTTACTCCTGTAGTGAGTGTTAAGCCACTGGGGTAACTATACATACATTTTACCAGATATCAAAGCCAAATATGTCATACCAGTGGCTATAATGCCCTTCATTATAGTAGTAATAATTCTAATCTTATATGCCTGCACACAGTTCTTTGTATACAGATACTAAAGATACTTAACTCCATTGGCTCCTGTCCTTTCATCCTCTCCTCTTGCTCTAGACAGGCAGGGACATCTGTATGCCCCATACAGGAGGAAACAGTTACAAAAGACTGACCTTCCTCCCTGTTCTCAGCTACAAACAAAAACATTTTGGAACAATGAGAAAGGGAAATGAAAAGGTGAAATGCCAAAACAGGGCCACCTAGGCCATTGCAGGTAAGCAGCTGAGAATTGGTTTATATTTTTGTTGTGTTATAATGACCAATTAGTGTGATACTTTAGCAAATAATATTTTATTGTGTAATTGGGTCTGCTAACTATCTTGCTCTGAAGTAGGTTTAATTAACTCCACTGTTTAAAGTCACCAATGAACAAAACTAGTAAAACTATAACCTCCTCCAGTAATGGGCATTAGGATTTTATAATTAACATCTTGCTCCAAGAATGAGATTCTAGCTACCTTGCATGACAAACCGTTGGGACATCAAGATAAAAGAAATGAACTATTATAATGACTCCAGCACTCCTATATTATTTCTATGAACAACACTCTCCGAGCTAAATGTCTTTTTGTCCAGTAAATCCAAGGACATTTGAAGCTTAATGTCTGTGCCATGAAACTTTGTTTTACAGACCTTGGGCTACTCTCCTTGCCTAGGTAATCAGTTATCTGGCTGCTAACATCAAGAACAGCTAATTGCTATTAAAAACAACACTCACCCTCACCACTTCCCTGCCCCTGTTACATTTCACGAAAATGTTCCCGTTTCTAGTATCCACTAGGAAGCCTTATAAGTGCTCAACTTCAAACATTCAGTGTCACACACCTTCAGTGTTCAGCCTCCTCTTCAATCTTTAATAGGTGGATCCACCCTTTTCCTCTAGTTTACCTTCTAAATAAACTTTTTCTATACTACTCTTTGTGCAATTATTTGCATCTTTTATGCAGCACCAGATCACACAACCCCAACCCAACTGGTCTCACCTAATATTTGGAGGCACCACTGGGAGATAAAAACTATAATCATAAAGAGATTTTAGATTTTATTAAATAACTTTTCTGCACCTATTGAGATAATCGTATGGTTTTTGTTTTTATTTCTGATTAGGTGGTGAGTCACATTTATTGATTTGTGGATCTTAAACCATCCTTGCATTCCTGGAATAAACTCACATGAATGTGATTATATTTTTGATGTGCTGTTGGATTTGGTTTGCTAATAATGTGTTCAGGATCGTTGAATTGATGTTCATCAGGGATATTGATCTGTAGTTTACTTTTTTAGTTGTGTCCTTCTTTGATTGTGGTATCAGGGTGATAGTGGTTTTATAGAATGAGTTAGGGATGAGTTCCTTCTCATTTTTTTGTTTGATTTCTGTTTGTGCAACATTTTCAGTAAGATTGATGACAACTCTTTTTTGCATGTCTGATAGCATTCAGCAATGGATCCATCTGGTCCTGGGATTTTTTACTTTGGGGATTTTTAAATTACTAATTCAATTTAATTGCTCATTATTGGTCTGCTAAGAAATTCTTTTTCTTTCTACTCCAGTCTTTTGAGGTGTATGCTTCCAGGAATTTATTCTTTTCCTCTAGGTTCTCTAGTTTGTTGCCTTAGAGGTGTTTATAGTTGAAATATCTATCTGCAAAACCTATAATAACCTGCTGAAAAAGCTTGCTTGACTATGAGTAAGATAACTCCATTTTGTAACAGACCTTCCATCTTAGCCTAGAGATAGCCCCTTATGTAAACTTCTCGTAATCATACCACACACCCACATCCCTGTGCCCCTCAGTGATTGGAAACTCCCTAGTTGCGTAAATTCTGTAACCATCTGTACCCTTATTAATCATATGGTTTGTCAAGAAATATTAATCAAACTGTACAACTTATATAATGTTTACCTTTACAAACCCACTACTCACTTTGTTTGGGGCTAAGAGTTCCTTGGGACACTAGTCCACTCTCTTTCACCAGTGTCAATAAAGGACTCATAATCTGACCTTCTCTGCATGTTGGTGTCACTTATTGCAATCCAGCTATAATATTTGGAGGCTCCAGCAAGATTCATTTCACCAACCTTGGGAGGAGGCCTGGCTTCCGCTTGCCCCCAGTTCAGTGGGGGGTCATCCCAGGGTGCCATTACCTCTCATCTGGCTCAGAGGGAGACGGAACAATTTCTGACTTCCTCACACTTCAAAAACATTTGAGTCCATCTGTGTTCTCCTAGGAAGTGAGACTCTATTTATTCTATTTATGGCCATATTTATGTTAAGGACGTTGAAGCCTGATGAGGTTGCTCCTTAGACTCTGTTCTTTATGAAACAAAGTCTCAGTTCAGTATCTGGTTTCAGTTTGGGTACCCTCTTAATCACTGACAGGGTGGAGAGAGCTTTCTCATCTGGGTCCTCTGGGGCCACTCTACTCTGTGAGCCCCAGAGAAATACTGAGCTGACCTGTTAGTGCTCTTGTTTGCATTTACTTTTGCTAAAAATCAGCTGCTTTGCTATTCTTATGTTGATGAGTTTCTGTTTCTCTTGGATAATTGTTTTTTGTCTCATGTCATTTTATGTTTTCCTGAGTGTTACTGTCTCCATTTTGCTTGGATAATATTCATGTAGGCAGCAAAGGTCCCCAGGAAAATAGTGAGCTCCACTCTTATGAACCCAGACTCTGGTCTGGGTCGAAGATAAGAGGCACTCTTCCCTTCAGCCTGTGCAAACAGATTCCCTTAGGTGACCGAGAGACCCGGGAATCAGGGATTAATTCCTGTGATGTGCCTCATAGGAACTGCTTCATTTTAGTTATACAAGATCCTGTGCGTTCTGGAAAGCCCCAGAGTTGATCAGACACTCAGTGGACCTAATCTGTGCTAGATCCTGGAAGGTGATTAAGTGAGAGGAGAGGGTCTTGAAGGCAGATCACCTGGAAACTGGAAAGTTCTCTCAGTGCTCATAAGGGTTGCCCTGTCCGGGGGGTGCACATAAGGACTGGTCATCCAGCACCCTGGGGCCTCTTTGAGTGCTGTCAGCACTCAAAGGGAAAACCACAACACATAAGAGGCAGAAAAACAAGTGGCAGGGTCACAGCTGCCAGAAGATCCTTTCATAAGCAGCACGATTTGACCCCAAACACCTAGTGCTGTCCAAAGTCAGAAATTGCTTGCTAGTTCTACTATCCTCTAATATAAATCTCTGTCATCCTTGACCTCTTTCCTTGCTTTACTTGATTGCTGTTCTCATTGCTACAGGGCTTGCCTCTTCTGCACCTTTGGACTGGTCCTCAGGTCAGAAACTTCTTCTGGCCTTTATTTATCTCATTCTCCTAGGAGGCAAAAATTTGTTTGGTTTACTGGTAACACTCTGTCCTTTTTGTTTTGTTTATGGCCTTCATTTTGTACAAGGAAGCTGTAATTTTCTTCCTTAAGGCTGTGCCAGGAATCTGTAGTTTTCTGCCCTGAGGCTGTGTCAGGAATCTGTAGTTTTCTGTTCTGAGACTGTGCCAGGAATCTGTAATCTTTTGCTGTGAGGCTGTTACTGCAAAATAATTTGAGTCCGTTTGTAATCTCCTAGGAGATACAATTTATTTATTTATTTATTTATTTATTTATTTATTTATATATTTGGTTTTCTGTTTGCTGGCTTGAGACCATGGTTTCTGTTTCATTTCTCGTTAAGGGAGAAACAACCTGATGAGTTCGCCCTGCAGATGCTATTTGCAGAGCCAAGACATTGACTAAATAGAATCATCTGTTTTTTGCCCTGAGGTGTTCCAGGGATTTATACCTTTCATTTTGGTTTGAACACATCATTTGTCTGTTTGTCTTTGAATTGCTTGTTTATTTTGTGTCATGGGATCTCAGAATTCTAAATCAGTCAGTCCTCTGGACCGTATGCTAAGGAATTTCTCTGTTGCATTTGCTGAGGACTACAATGTCTGCCTCTCAAAAGGTAGACTCTGAACTCTCTGTAACATAGATTGGCCTGCATTTAATGCCAGATGGCCCTATACAGGGTCTCTGAATGTTAAAGGTACTGAATCTGTTTGGAAGGTTGTGACAGGAAATCCTGGCCATCCGGATCAGTTCCCCTACATTGATCAGTGGCTAAGTTTGGTCCAGAACTCACTACCCTAGTTAAAGACATTTCTCTTGAAACCAGCAGTCCAGTCCTGATCTCTTCATCTCTTAAGTGGCCAGGACATACTAATCTTCATGCTATGGACCCTCCTTTGCCTAAGCCACCTCTCCCTGAGGCAAAGATTGCACAGTACCCATTATCTGTAGCCTCTGCTTCCTCTGAGTTGTATCCTGTTTTTCCCCCCTCTACTGAGTATCCTCTTGATGATCCAGTTAACTCTAACCCTCCACTGTATGCTTCCCAGGCTTCCTCACCCACTGTTACCTCCACCACCTCTGTTTGCCCACAGTCATCCCCAGCTGCAGCTGCATCTGCTTCCAGTTCTAGCCCCTTTTTGTCTACTACACCTCTGGCTGCTCAACTCCAGTCCTGGACTGATCCAGTCCCACTCCTTCCCCTCTGGGAAGTTCCTCCTGCCTCGGGGACAGATCAAACCGGGTGGTTGTTTATGGTATATACTCCCTTTTCCTCTTCTGATTTGTATAACTGGAAGTATCAGAACCCCCTGTTCTCAACTAAGCCACAGCCCTTGATTTCTTTAATTGAATCAGTTATGCACACCCATCGGCCCACATGGGATGATTATCCGCAGCTCCTTGTCACTTTATTTACTGCTGAAAAGTGGGAACACATTACACCTGAGGCCAGGAAGTTTATTCCTGACTCGATGGGGGGCATGCAAGAAGAGAACCAAGATATACTAAATAGAAATTTTCTCCTTTCTTGCCCAAACTGGGATCCTAACACCTCAGTGGGCTCTAGGGCATTGAATATCTATCCCTGAGCTCTATTAGTGGAATTAAAGGGGGCAGCTCAAAAGTCTATCAATCTTTCCCAAACCACTGAGATTCTCTATGTAACCAAGGAGTCTCCAGGGGCATTCCTTGAGTGCCTCCAAGAGGCATTTCGGACCTATACCCCTTTTGATCCCTCAGCTACTGAGAATGCTCGGGCTATAAATTTGGCATTCATGGCTCAGGCAACTCTAGACCTTCAGAAAAAAAGTACAAAAACTGGAAGTCTTTATAGGAATGAATATTTCTCAGCTGCTCAAGGTAGCCCACAAAGTTTATAATAACCAAGATGCTGAGAAACAAAAGCAGGCAATGTAAGCAACTGATAAAGCTGCAAGAAGGCAAGCCAGACTCCTGGTAACAGCCCCCAGGCCTCAGGAGTTGACTCCAAGCCTCTCCATCAAAAGTTCAAAACCAGGAGGGCCAAAAGTGTCAGAAACCTGGGTGTATTTGGTTGACAAAGAACCAGTGTGCTTATTGCAAAGAACTAGGGCATTGGGTCAAAGATTGCCCCCTTCACCCACAACAAGAGAACCCTAAGTCAGTTCTAGTCTTGCCTTCTACTGGGGAGGTTAAAAATGACTCAGACTGATGGGACCAGGGCTCTTTTTCTTTAGGTTCCCAAGAGCCCATGGTAATAGTAGCTATCAGGAGCCACCCAGTTCAACTCTTAGTGGACACTGGGGCAGAACATTCAGTTCTAAAAACACCATTGGGGCCTATGTCTAAGAAGCAGGTTTTGGTCCAAGGGGCAATAGGGGCAGTTACCAATTGTAAGTTCACTTCCAACTGGACTGTCAATTTGGGACAAAAGCAAGTCACTCACTCATTTTTAATAGCTCCAGATTGCCCGTTCTCTTTTATAGGTCGAGATTTACTTCAAAAATTAAAAGCTACCATTGTGTTTGCACCTGATAAAACTGAAATGTTTATTCCTACTGCCTATCAAATGCTCCTAATGGTTCCATTCTCTAAAAAATAACTTTTGACTTCCTCTAAGTCCTCTACTGAAAATGCCTCATCGAGTTTACTTCTGCAGTCGTAACAGGAGTTTTCTTCAGTCTGTACAGAGACCAACCCACCAGGATTGGCAAAACATCACCCTCCAGTGGTGGTAAGTTTAATAACATTGGCTACTCCTATTCATGTTCATCAGTACTCTATGAATTTACAGGTCCAGAAAGAATTGCTCCTCATATCAAAAGACTCTTAGCTGTGAATCGTTTAACCCCATGTAAGTCAGCATGGAACACTCCTTTTCTGCCAGTTCAGAAACCAGGGACCTCTGGTTACCAACCAGTTCAAGACTTAAGTTAATAAGTGAGTTTAAACTATCCATCCTACTGTTCCTAAACCATATACTTTGCTCAGTCTGATTCCTCCTCAACATCAGGTTTATACTATACTGGATTTGAAGAATGCATTCTTCTCCATTCCTTTATCCCTTGTCAGTCAACCTAACTTTGCTTTTAAATGGACAGAACTTGACTCAGGGGACACCAGTCAGTTTACCTGGATCCAGTTGCCACAAAGTTTCAAGAACTCCCCAACTCTTTTGGGGGAAGTCTTGCAACAGGACTTGTCAGGGTTCTGTGCCCTTCACACTGAATGGACTTTACTCCAGTATGTTGATGATCTTTACTTGCAGCTACAGACCTGGACACTTGTTTACAAGGTACTAAGGCTCTGCTACAGCTTCTTCAAGACATGGGCTATCAAGTATCAGCAAAGAAGGCACAGCTCTGCTCCACTGAAGTTTCCTATCTGGGATACCAACTGAAAAAAGATAAAGGAACCCTAACCTCAGCTCAGAAAGAAGCCATTCTTCAAATCCCCATATTTACCATCAAGAAACAGGTACAGGAATTCCTGGGGGCAGCAGGGTATTGTCAGC
>NW_007231615.1:37628-63138 GCF_000164805.1 Carlito syrichta | reverse complement strand
CCTTAAACTAGACTGCTGCTGAGGAACAAGTGTTTCAGCAGCAGTCCAGTTTAGGGGCTGAACCCCTGCCATAGCTGTGTACAGAGGCTTGACAATTTCAGCAAATCCTGGGATCCATAGCTGACAATACCCTGCTGCCCCCAGGAATTCCTGCAGTTAAAAACAGCTCTAAGCCAGGCCCAGTGGCTCAACCTGTAATCATGCGCCTTTGAGAGGCTGAGGTGAGTGGATTGCCTGAGCCCGCAGGTTTGAGACCTGCCTGGGCAACTTAGCGAGACCTCATCTCTACAATAAATCAAAAATTACCCAGGTGTGGTAGCGCGCACCTGTAGTTCCAGCTATTTGGAAGGCTGAGGTGCAAGTATTGCTGGAGCCCAGCAGGTTGAGGTTGCAGTGGCTGGGAGCATGCCACTGCACTCCAGCCTGGGTGACAGAGTGAGACTCCAACTGAAAAAAGCAAAACAAAACACCAGCTCTAACCCAAGCCCTGGCTCTAGCCATTCTAGATATTACCAAGCCTTTCCCCTTGTTTGTTCATGAACAACGAGGAATTGCAAAAGGGGTCCTTACTCAGACCCTTAGGCCATGGAGAAGACTGGTGGCTTTATTTGTCAAAAAGACTGAACCCAGTGGCCTCTGGATGGCCCTCTTGTCTCTGGGCCATTTCAGCCATGGCCATACTAGTTAAAGAAGCAGATAAATTAACTTTGGCCAGAATATGGCTTTGACTATTACACATGCCATTAAAACTCTGCTCTGGGGAGCTTCTGGCTGCTGGATGTCAATTGTTCATATCACCCAGTATCAAAGTCTCTTGTTCAACCAACATAGACTAACTTTCTGTCCTACACAATGCCTTAATCTGACCACCCTACTGCCTGATGACAATCTGGAAACACCAGTGCATGACTGCGAAGACATGTTGGACATCTCTCAGGCCAGTTGGCCAGATCTTGGGGACACTTCCTTAAGCCAGGCTGATACTAACCTGTTCACAGATGGTAGCAACCTGGTAATAAAAGAAATCCACAGGGCTGGTGCAACTGTAACCATGGCTCATGATGTAATCTGGTCATAGGTATTGCCTCAAGTTACCTCAGCTCAAAAGGCTGAGTTAATTGCTTTAACTCAGGCCCTACACTAGGAAACAGGGAATTGGGTAAACATCTTCACTGACAACCAGTATGCTTTTGCCATACTTCATGTGCATGCCGTAATCTACAAGGAACGAGGTCTTCTTAATGTGGTAGGTAAGGCTATAAAGAACAAAGAGGAAATCTTAGCCCTCTTAGAGGCTATATGGCTACTGAAAGAGGTAACTGTCATTCATTGTGGGGGACATCAGAACTCAAATACTTCCAGAAGTAACTGGAAACTGCCTGATGGACCAGGTGGCTTAGAAGGCAGCCAGCCTCCCCGTTAAACACCTATCTTGCTAACTAAAACCTTTCCATCTCCTTCTCTCCCAAAACAGCCTATTCATACCCAGGAAGGAAAAAAACAGGTGGACCTAGTGGGAGCTTACAAAGATTCCACCGGATGGTGGATCAAGGACTCTAAAATTATCCTGCCTTAAACTTTAGGACATACCTTGGTAAAACAACTACATTCTACTACCCATTTGGGAGGTACAAAAAATGACTGAACTGCTAAATAATTTTTATCATGTTAGTGATTTAAAAAGCATAGCTTCAATGGCAGCCGCTATGTGCCCAACCTGTGCCCAAGTCAATGCAAAACAAGGGCTCAGATCCCCAGATGGTATTAGAGCTCAAGGAGCAACTCCCAGAGAAAAACAGGAAGTGGACTTCACTAAAATAAAGCCCCCTCTTGTGTGATATAACTATTTGCTAGCATTTGTAGATACATTTTCTGGATGGGCAGAGGACTTTGCCACAAAAAATGAAACTTCCCTAATGGTTACCAGGTTTTTACTGAATAAAATTATTCCTAGGTTTAGGCTCCCCCTCTTTATTACCTCTTACAACAATCCTGTCTTCACCTCATCCATAGTGCAGCTGGTTAGTAAGACACTAAACATAAACTGGAAATTGCATTGTGCTTACCAACCACAAAGGTCTGGGCAGGTAGAATGCATGAATGGAACTCTGAAATTTACTTTAACCAAATTAATAATAAAAACCAGTTAAAATGGGTAAATCTTTTGCCTATAGATCTTATCTGTACTCAGTGCACCCCATATAAGGCTGGGTTCATGCCATATGAAATCATATTTAAAAGACCCCCTCCTTTGTTGCCCCATTTGTGGGATTCCATTCTGGAAGACATAACTAACCAATATCTGTTAAAGTATCTCCAGTCTCTACAACAGGTCCAGACAACTGTACACTCCAATATTCGTGCTGTTTTGCCCACTCCATACTCCATGTCTTGTCATCCATTCCGGCATGACGACCTGGTTTTCATCAAAAAGTTCCAGAAAGAAGGACTGACTCCTACCTGAAGGGGACCATTTCTCATCATCCTCACCTCTCCAACAGCAATCAAGGTCAACAGGATACCAGCTTGAATTCACCACACCCAAGTTAAAAGGACCAGGGAAACTGACTTAATTCCACCAGTTTGTGTCATCGACTGTGCTGTGGTGGCAAGGTACCCAAAATATCCATTCCCTCATTCAACAAGGGAAGACAGCCACTGTTCAGCCTCCTGGACTGCATCCACATACTCCAAGAACCTTCTCAAGGTCACCTTTTGACATACCTGTAAGACTCAAATAAACTGGTTGCCAATTTCTTTACATGTATTCTACTCAGCCTTTACCCCTTGTTTTTGTAATCCCACTTGTTCTGGGTTTTGTCACAAGGATTGCTTACTATAGCTACTGCAGATTGAAAATGTGGCAAAAAGTCTCTGTTAATAATATCCTATCTCCTATACATAAAATATGTTATTGTCCTACTATGTTATGGTGTTGCTTCTTAATTTGTTTCCCCCCTCTTGGAATAACTTACTATACTGCCTATATGTTTTCTTTAAGCTCTTTCACATTAGAAAAGGTCCTAACAATCCAAAACTGGACCCATGGCTCACCTGCAGTTCAGTTTAAAGTAAACCTTCCTAAGCTGGCACAAACAGAAAAAATATATAGCTGAAAGCCTATATGGTAAACACGGTATACAAAATTATTACTACAGCAAATCATGCAAACAGTGGGCAGCCTCAGTTATATAAAGGACATAGACTTTTATCTTTGCCCCAGTAATCCCACTGACCACAGTTGTAACCAGGAAAATGACTTCTTTTGCCCAGACTGGAAATGCATCCCCATTGCAACTTACGGTGGGGGGCCTAATGACACCTCTGAAATTACCCTTTGGCCAGATGCTGGCCCAGGACAACCTGCATATATATAAAGATTACCCATCCTCTCCATTATTCCTGAAGTACAGGAAATACCTGGGGTATACAACTCTATATAAATAGGTATGACCATGGTGCCTTATTCACCATCTGGTGGCAAACAATCACCTATAAAACCAATAGGACCATTGGCAGAGCTAAAGGATCCTCTGATACCATCAGCCACCACCTCAGCCTCTGCCTTCTGCCAATCAAATCACAACCCCAGGTTCATTCCAACAACTCCCAAGTTCACCTCAACCACTCCCAAACCTGGCCTATCAACCCCCTAGTCTTTTTCCTATGTTAAATAATATGCACTGTCTAATTAACACCACCATACCCCGGTTGGCTTCAAATTGTTGGCTTTGCTTAAAGCCAAAACCCCTTACTATATGGGCATAGGAGTTGAAATGCCTATCTTCTGGAAAACTAACTGCACTCTGGAAATAATTCACATTACTCTAGAAGATGTAGCTGATAAAGCCTCCTGTCTCATAACTCCAGGTTACAATCTAACAACTTCTCCTTTCTCTGATATTTGTAACTTGTCTCTCATCGCAACTATGACTGAATCCATGGCCTATGTGGTTCCTGAAAGTACCTGGTTGGCCAGTCCCATAGGCCTTACCAAATGTGCTACTATCAAAAGGTTTAATCAACCTACCTTATATATCACAGTTCATGTACTGCCTCAGGCTTATGCTTATAGTGGTCCCAAAGTAGCTCTTCTACTCAGTCCCCTGGTCTTCCAGTTACTCGTTCAAAATGCACTGTTGCCTTTGTAATGCCTGCCTTAATCAGACTAAGTATAGCGGTAACAGCTACACTCAACACTGCTGCCCTGGTTCGTGGAGAACTGTGTCTATCTAACCTTGCCCAAAAAATTAATGCTGACCTGGGAAATCTACACATTGCCATGGGCCAACTCCACAACCAGGTAGAATCCCTGACTAAAGTTGTCTTTCAAAATCTTAGGGGCCTAGACTTGCTTTTCCTACCCTAAGGAGGACTCTGTGTAGGTTTTGAAGAGACTTGTTTCTTCTATACCAACAAATCAGGGGTTATTAAAAATACTCTTCAAAAGGTCAGAAAAAATTTAAACAAATGACAAAAAGAAAAAAAAACTAATAAATCCTGGTTCCAGACCCTGTTTAATTGAAACCCATGGTTAACAACTCTTGTTACTAGTCAGTTGGACCCCTCATACATCTTCTCCCCAGTCTCCTTAATGGTCCCTGCATAATAAATCAGATTATCCATTTTGTCAAACAATGAATCAATTCTGTAAAACTTATGTATATAAGACCCCAGTATAATAATATACTTATGACAAATAAGTCAACACATTAACTCATAAACAACTAAAAGGGGGGAATGAAATATCTATCTGCAAAACCTATAATAGCCTGCTGAAATAGCTTGCTTGACATGAGTAACTCCATTTTAACAGATCTTCCATCTTAGCCTAAAAATAAGCTTCTTATGTAACCTTCTCATAATCATACTGCATACCCACATTCCAGTTCCCCTCAGTGATTAGAAACTCCCTAGTTATGTAAATTCTGTAACCATCCATATCTCTTATTAATCATATGGTTTGCCAAAAAATATCAAATTGTACAGCTTATGTAATGTTACCTTTAAAAACCCACTATTCACTCAGTTCGGAGTTAAGAGTTCTTTGGAACACTAGTCCGCTCTCAGTCATCAGCGTCAATAAAGGATTCCTATCTGACCTCTGCATGTTAGCATCATTTCTTGCAAACCAGTTATAACTTAGTGGTCTCTGAGGAATTTTTGTATTTCTGTGGTGTTAGTTTTATTATCATCTTTATTATTTCTGATTGTGTTTATTTGAGTCATCTCTCTGTTTTTCTTGATTAATCTAGCTGTCTGGCTGTCAATTTTGGTTATCCTTTTAAAGAACCAACTTTTTGATTTGTTGATTCTTATTATCTTTTAGGGATGGTTCAACTCATGTTGCTGCTCTGATCTTTGTAATTTTTTTTATTTGTTGGGTTTTTTTGAGTAGGAATCTCACTCTGTGCCCAGGTTGGAGTTCAGTGTCATGATCATGGCTCACCACAACTTCTAACTGCTGGGCTAGGTTGATCCTTTTGCCTCCGTCTTCTGAATACCTGGGCCTACAAACATGTGTCACCATACCCAGCTAATTTTTAAAAAATTTTTTGTAGAGACAAGGCCTTACTATTTGTTCAGGCTGGTCTTGAATTCCTGAGCTACAACAATCCTCCCACCTCAACCTCCCAAAGTGTTAGATTTACAGGAGTGAGTCACTGCACCCAGCCATTGTTATTTATTTCCTTCTGCTGGCTTTCAGTTTAGATTTTTCCTGTTTATCTCATTCTTTTAGAAACAATATTAAGTTGATGATTTAAATTATTTTTTTATTTAGGCATTTGATGCTATAAGCTTTTTTCTTAGCAGTGTTTTGCTGTATCCCAGAGGTTTTGGTATGCTGTGTCTCTATTTTCATATATTTTAAACAATTTTTTAAAATTTTCATTTTAATTTTGGTGTTTACATAAGAGTCATTCAGGAACAACTTGTTTAGTTTCTATGCAGTGGTACGGTTTTGAAAGTTCCTCTTAAAATTTATTTATATTGTTAGTACACTGTAGCTTGAGATTATATTTGATATAATTTTATTTTTTTAATTTATTGGGACTTGATTTATGGTCAAGCACATGATTGATTTGGAAGAATGTTCTATGACAAGACGAGAAAAATTCATATTCTTCAGTTGTTGGATAAAATGTTTTGTAGAGGTTTATTCAGTCGATTTGGTCTACAGTCCAATTTAGGTCCAGAGTTTCTATGTTGATTTTCTGCCTCAGTGATCTGTTTAGTAACGTCAGTGAGGTGTTAAATTTCTACACTAGTATTGTATTCTTCTCAATATGTTTTCTTAAGAAGTATTTTTTTATGAGTCTGGGTGTTTTAGTATTGGGTACATAGATAAATAGGATAGTTAAATTTTCTTATTTGATTGAACCTTTTATTATTATGTAATACCTTTTTTGTCTTTTTTTAGTATTTTTGGTTTAAAGTCTGTGTTATCTGATATGAAGATTGTTACTCTTGCTTACTTTTGTTTTCTATTTGTGTGATATATATTTTTGTATCTGTTTACTTTGAGATTATAGCTGCCTTTAGCCAGTATGTGAGTTTCTCATAGGGAGCACATGATTGGGTCTTGTTTTTCATCCAGTTTGCCACTCTGTATCTTTTAAGTGGAGCACTTATGCCATTTACATTCATAATTAGTATGTGAAGTGTTGCTCCTGTCACAGCATTGTTGTGTATTTGCCTTAGGATGTCAATTGTGCAAGTGTTTTATAGGATCCATGAGTTTTATATTAAATGAACTTGTATGATGATGAGTATCACCATTTTGCTTTCATGTTTACATCTCCTTTAAGCATTTTTAGGGCCCATCTAATGGTGATGGATTCCTTTATAATTTGTTTGAGAAAGAATTTGCTTTTCTTTCATTTATGAAGGTTAGTTTGGTAGGATATAAAATTCTTGACTGGCATTTTTTTTCCTAAGGAGGTTAGAAATAGGCCCCCAATCTTTTCTGAATTGTAATATTTCTGCTGAGAAGTTCACTGTTAGTCTGATGGAATTTCCTTTAAGGGTGACTGGATGCTTCTCTCTGGCCACTCTTAGGGGTTTTTCTTTCATGGTGACTTTGGATAGTCTGATAGCTATATGACTTGGTGAAGTTTTTCTTGCAATATATATTACAGGAGTTATTCCAGTTTCTTGTATTTGGATGTCTAACTCTCTCCTAAGAACAGGGAGATTTTCTTTAACTATTTATCAACAAATATTTTTCATATTGTTTACTTTCTTTTCTTCTCCCTCTGGAATACCAATAATCCATATATTTAAATGTTTTGCTTAATCTCATATATCTAGAAAGTTTGGTCATTTTAAAAATTCTTTTTCCTTTTTGTCTGACTTAGTTAATTCAAAATACCTGTTTTTCAGCTCTGAAATTCTTTTTTTCACTTGATGTAGCCTACTGTTAAAGGTTTCATCTGTGTTTCAGAGTTCTTCAATGAAATTTTTATTTCCAGATGTTCATTTTTGTTTGTTTGTTTTATTGTCTATCTCTTCTCTCACATCCTGAATCATTTTACTAATTTATTTATATTGGTTTTTATCTTCTTCTTGAATCTTATTTAACTTTTTAAAAATTAATATTTTGTATTATTTATATGATATTTCAAATATTTCATTTTGATTAGGATCCATTGCTAGAGACTTAGTTGGCCCTTAAGAGGTGTTGTGGTTTTTTCATATGTTCAGAGCTGTTTCTCTGGATTTATCTCCTCTGAAAAAAACTATCTCTCTTTCTTATTTTTTGAATTTTCTTTCAATTGGACAGAATTTCCCCCAACTTGAGGAGATGTCTATAATGTATGTTTTGTAGAGTATTTTAGCTTTGATTCTGGTTGCTTTTAGCAGTGGTGTCTTTAAAATTTCCTTGGATAAGGATACCCTTTTGTGCTGTCTTCATCAAATACTGGCTGCAGTGGTATGTCTCGGGATTTGGGCTGGCTCACTTCCTTTTGTGGGGCCAGGGCAGCAGAGGTCAATGGAAGCTTAACTCGTTCCTCAGTGCCAAGTGCTTGTATTAGCAGATTTCTTATTGTGTTGCATCATTCAACCTCCAGGCTAGCAGGTGGCACTTACATGTAAGAGCCAGCTGCTGCCATTGTGGATGGGTATATACTTGATCCTTGTTTACTGAGAGAAGCTTTCTGTTGCCTTGTGCAATGAGCTGATCTGTGGGGTATATGATGGTCTGAGCTTCCTATTCGGCTCTGGAGGAGGAGAGACCAAGATGTGCACAGTCAGACCAGGCAAGCCCAGCTATAGGTCTCCCAATGGCAGGCACAAGCACCAGTTCTGAGGGGAGGTGTGGTGTGTAGCCACCAAATGTTCAGATGTGTGATTAGCTGTGGAGTTGGGGAACATTTGCTTCCCCAAGTTATCTGCCTGGGAAGAGTTGGGTGGGCCTAAAGTTTTAATCTAGGAGAGTACTTCAAACACCTGAAGTTATGTTTGGGCATTGAGTGGAGATAACACTGCTGCACCAAGATCTCTACTCCCGAAGGAAGAAGTGGCTCAGGCTCCTAATCCAGATAAGCGAGTATGTTAAATGTCTGAGAGTATGCCCTGGCAAGAAGTGAATAAACTGTAGCTGCAGTGAGGTGTTTGTAGGAGATAGGACAGGCAGATCTTACTTCAGGGGAGTAGGTGTGTCTCTGGCCAGGTGATATGCCTTGGGAAAGAGCAGAGAAATCACCACCACAACAGAGTCTTTGCATGGGAAGAGAGGGACAGCTCAAATGCCTAATCTGGGGGTGTGAGTGTGCCAAAACCTGAAGTCATGTTCCAGTATGGGGCAGAGTACTTCTGTACCAGAATCTTTGTGTGGAAAGGGGACAGCAGCTTAAGTTCCTATTCCAAGCGGGCAGATGCCCCAAAGTCCTAGAGATATGTCTGCAAGTGAAGCAGAGTGCAATACTGCACCAAGATCTCTTCTTGGGAAAAGAAGGGCAACTTGGGTTTCTAATCCAGGTAAGTGAGTGCACCAAATTTCTGAAAGTTTTTCCTGATGAGTGGCTGAGTAATCGCCACTACAAGAAAGTCTTTGCAGTTGTGGCAGTGGGGAGGAGGCAGATCAGGCTGCTAATCCATGTGAGAGGGTGCACTAAATGTTTGGAAATATGTCTGGTTGTGGAGCGGGAGGAGTGCCACTGCACCAAGATCCCTGTATAGAAACAGTAGGGTGGCTCAGGCTGCTGATCCAAGTGAGTGGGTACTCCAAATACTTGAGAGTAGATCCCCCCATCAAAGAACAAAATAACCACTGGTGCAACAAATATCTTTGCAGGGAGAGAGAAGGCACCCCGCCCATTCTGAACAAAGAACTTGGTGCAGCAGTGTTCCCTGCACTTAAAGTCTGGGCATACTCCTAAGAATTCAGCATACCCACTTGCCTGGATTACCTGCCTGAGCTGCTTCTTCTCTCTCCCTGCAAAGATATTTGACACCTCTGTAATAAGATCTCTGCACAGGAATGGTGGGTAACTCAGGATGCTAGTTCAGGTAAGTAAGTGCTCCAAATGCCTGGAGATATGCCTGGGGGTGGAGTAGAGAGGGCCCTGTTCAATCAGGATTCTTGCACAGGATGAATGGGGCATCTCAGGCTGCTAAGCTAGGCATGCAGAAATTGAATCTACCTGCTGCTCTGTGCTGATGAGATACACTACCCCAATTGACCAAGGAAACAGGCCGGGACACCCCGTAATGACACATGCGAGTCATTTCTAAGTCACAAAGCGGTCCCTGGACTGGGCTGTAAGTTTTCCTACCTAGGAGAAATTAAAGTTTCAGCCACTGACTGTTAGTCCTGGTGCAGAAGAATAAAACCTCTCCTACTAATCTGTCATTCAGGTTGCTAATCCAGACATGCAGGATTGTGGTCCCTCCTATTCCTCAGTATTGATGGGGCACACTCCCCTGGATGACCACAGAAGCAGGCTGGGGCACCCAACAATGGCACATACAGATCAGTTTCAGGTCACAAAGCTAACCTTGGCTGCAGGCCTTATTGCCCAGAAGAGACTGCAGCTTCAGCAACTCTCCTACCACACCAGTCTTGCAACAGGAGTGAGCCCAATTCCAGTGCCTACAATTGCGATGCTCCACACTCCCCACTCAATTCTGGATGTGGGTTTTTTCCCCCACTCCAGAGCAAGCACTCCATTTTCTGATCTGAGACTAAACCTACAGTGGCCGCTGTTGTTGGATCACCAAACAATGACTGACTTTGTTTAAGCCCAGATTAAAAATGGCATCTTCCTCGCACACTGGATCAGGGAAAATGCCTGCAGTTTTTCCTGATGTTTTTCCTCTTACTATGTCTCATCTTCTCCCCAAGTTAGCTCCTGGGCTTGGAAGAAACAGGGTGCTCTCCTATGACCTGGGTTGGATGGAGCCCAGTTGGAAAATGAGTCACAGAGGAAAACTATCAAACTCTCTTACATACCAGGGCTTCACTCAGTCACTGAATGTCATCCCTGGGACTGCTTGCCCACTTCTTTTTTCCCGAGATCTGGGGTGTGCTTCACTGTATTGGTGAATTCCCATTTTTCTTCTTGAATTGAAGTTCACTGAATTTATTTTTACACATTATTTTGCTATTTTCAGGTGGCAGAGGCATGTGGAAAGCCTCTAACCATCATCTGGAAAAAAATTGTTTTTTAAAACAAAGACTCTTTCAATTTTTGAAAGTTTGGTAGTAATGTCTTCACTTTCCACGTTCATTCTTGAGTTCAGTTAATTGAGTTCTGTGTCTTTTAACTTATTATTTTTGCCATTTGAGCTAAAGTGTTATTAAGTTTTTTAAAAATATTTTCATGGAATCAACTTTTGTTTTTTATCAATTTTCTTTTTTTTCTTTATTAAAGATGTGGGGCACAATTCAGGATTAGGTATACAAATGTTCATTATGCAGGTACCCTTGTTGATGAGGGAAACTACCCTCCCCTGGCAGTTGCCCCCCGCTGCCAATCCCGCCCCCTCCCCAGCAGTTTCCCACTACCGCTAATCCCTTTCTTATAGAATTATGATAATTGTTCAAGGTCTGTTTATGAGTGAGAACGTATGGTACTCTGTTCTTTGTTTCAGTGACAGATCACTGAGTATAATGGATTCTAAATCCATTCAAGTTGCTGAAGTTCATATGCTTGTCCTTCCTTATGGCTATATAATATTCCATTGTGTATATGTACCACATTTTTTTATCCAGTCAAGCTTTGATGGGCAGCATGGTTGGCTCCATGTTTTTACTATTGTGAATAGTGCTGCAATAAACATGCTTGTGCAGTTATCTTTTTTGTAGAATGATTTGAGTTCCTCTGGGTGTATTCCCAAAAGAAGGATTGCTGGATCATATAAAAGGTGAATTTCTAGTTCTTTCAGGAATTGCCACGTTGTTTTCCAAACAGGTTGTACTTGCTTGCATTCCACCAGTAGTATAGAAATGTTCCTTTTTCTCTGTATCCTTGCCAGCATCTGTTGTTATTAGTTTTATTTATGATGGCCATTCTTACTGGGGTTAGGTGGTATCTCAATGTGGTTTTGATTTGCATTTCTCTAATCATTAGTGAGGCTGAGCACTTTTTCATGTGTCTGTTGCTCCCTGTATATCTTCTTTTGAGAAGAGTCTATTTATGTCCTTTGCCAACTTATGAATGGGACTGTTTGTGTTTTTCCTTTTGGCACATTTTAGTTCCTTGTAGATCCTAGATGTTAGGCCTTTGTCAGGTATAAAGTTGGCAATTTTTTTCCCATTCTGTGGGCTGTCTTCCCACTCTCTTGATGATTTCTTTTGCTTTGCAGAAGCTTATCAGTTTGTTGAGGTCCCACTTGTCTATCTTATCTCTAATGGCATGGGCACTTGGGATTTTGATCAGGAATTAGTTGCCAGTTCCAATTTTAATAAGGGTATCTCCTGCATTTTCTAAGGTTTTTATACTTTGAGGCTTTATGTTTAAGTCTTTGATCCATTTAGAGTTGAGTGTCACGGTGCAAAATAAATGTGCAAAAGACAGTCACATTCTTATACTCTAACAACAAGCAGGCAGGGAACCAAATAAGCATAATCCCATTCACAATAGCCACAAAAAAATGAAATACCTTGGCATCTTCTTAACCAGAGAAGTGAAAGAACTTTTCAATGAAAATTACAAAACACTGCTCAAAGAAATCCAAGAAGACACAAGCAAATGGAAAAATACTACATGCTCATGGATAGGAAGAATTAACAATGTTAAGATGTCCATCCTACCAAAGACAATCTACAGATTCAATGTAATACTAGTTAAATTACCAACATAATTCTTCTCAGACCTTGAAATAACAATACAAAATTCATATGGAAACACAAACGAACACAAATAGCTAAAATAATCCTTAGCAAAAGAAACAAAGCAGGAGCTATCACACTTCCAGACTTCAAACTTTACTGTAAGGCTACAATAATCAAAACAGCCTGGTATTCATACAAGAACAGGCATACAGACCAATGGAAGAGGATAGAGATTCTGGAAATAAAAACTCAATTTCTTAACCAACTCATCTTTGACAAAGCCTCTAACAACAACCACCGGGGAGAGGAGAGCCTTTTCAGTAAATGGTGCTTGGAAAATGGCTGACCTCATGCAGAAGATTATTTTTCATCAATTTTCTCTCTCAGGTTTGTGTTTTCTATTTCACTGAGTTCTGCTCCAATTTTTATTACCTATTTTCTTCTTCCTGTGCTGGCCCTAGTTTACTCTTCTTTTAAAACATTTTCTAAGGTAGGAGGTTAGATTGTTGATCTGAGACCTCTTTTTCTTCCTTTATTTATAAATTTATAGTTATATTTCCCTCCAAACTCTTCTTTAACTGATACTCAAAGTTATGTCATATATTTTTATTGTCATTCAATTCAAAATATTTTCTTTTTTTAAAAGTAAGATTTATTAAGAGAAAAGCTCCCATAGTGGTAGGGAACCTGAAAGAGGTTGCCGATTCAAAATATTTTCTAGCATTTTTGTGATTTTGTTATTTGACTCATTGGTTATTTAGATGTGTGCTGTTTAATTTCCACATATCTATGATATCCAAAATTTCCTTCTGTTGCTTATCACTGTCATCAAATTGCACATAAGTTCTGAAAATACTCAGTATAACTCAAAGCAACAATATTTTCAACCAAAATGGCAAAAATTTGAGGACACATTCTGGATCAACTAGCAAAATAAAGAAGGAAACTTTATAGCCATTTTGATGTTATCTAGCTGACTCAAGCAAATTGGTGTATGATATAATGTTACCACAGTATCAGCTTTGGCTGTGGGGTGACATTTGTAGAGTGACAGAATGACCACTTTGCTATTCTTATTGGGGCTAGAATGGAAGGGATAAAAATATGCATCACAATGATGTCAGAATAAATTTGAATAATTTCTGGCATCTCAAAGGTAGATTTATCTACTTCCAGTCCTCCAAAATTTGTCAGTCTGCAATAACTTCAGACCACCTTCATTCTCTCTCAATTACCCAAATGTCTTTACTTCTCCAAACTCCCATTTGTAAAACCAGAGCCTTTTTAAGATTCACAGATTCCCCTTTGCAATTCTTAGTTTTTAGTGAGAAGTTGGGTTGAGGTACTGATTTTGTAGTTAGCACTTGAGTGAGTTAGTGTAGTAAGCACTTGAGTAAGTTAGTGTAGTTAACCCTTGAGTGAGTTAGTGTAGTTAGCCCTTGAGTTAGTTAGCACTTCATATCCTTGAATATAAGTTATATATTTCATATGTCTTTTCACTAACAAGTCAATTTATTACTGTAATGGTCTTTGTGATTTTGGGGAGGTAATTACTTTGAGCAGCCTCAGGTATATGCTTATCAAGAACTGGATAATACATATGGACCAATCAAATTGCATCCAATAATTTTAAAATATACTGCACCTAATATCCTTAAATTGTTACTTTATGGGACCATAAGTAGCGGTTGGAGTGAGAGGCAGTGACAGGTTTTTATTGCTGTTCATTTTGTCTTTACATGTTATATAAAATTTGAATGAAGTTATTGAGTATCCTGGAATGGCAGAATGCATTCTGGTGTCAGCTCCTATTAAGGCAACTATATTTGTGAGACAGAAAGGCTGCACGGGTTCTCACTTCTGCCAGTTGTGTGCATCTCCTAGGGAACAGTAATCCAGTTATCAGTTCAGGAAAAGCTTAATTGGACTCTCACGCTGAGATTCATTACCTAGATTCTGCATTCCTTTTTATTCACATCAGCCTAGCATGCCTTACTTTGATGGTAAGCAAAATTGATATGTCTCACTAATGAGATGCTCCCTGGGTATTTGCACCACTCTCTCAGGATAGAGCTATGGTTTATCAATACAAAAGCATGAATGAAAATTAGTGACTTGTTTGTTATAAACAAGAAAGTTGCCAAATAGTACCCATGCATAATCCTTTGATTTTGTCCACATAAAATATAATGTCTGATTAATTTGCCTTCTTGCTTTTCAAGAATGTCTTTAAAATTTAGTAAATAAGCCTGTAGTGTTAAAGAATAAAAAAAAAGTTCTTTCTTTTATCAGGATCATCTCTGCTGCAGAGTTGGCGGAAAAATCTCACCCCTTGGTAATGTAAATCATTAAGTATTCTAATTAACAAAAAAAAACTTTTGCTGTGTTATGGGACAAGTTTAAATCTATCTGGAGTTGTCACTATGCTGAAAAACCAAAGGCTTAAAACCTATAAATCTACATTTTCATTTGATGTACTAAGGTTGTTGACTGCTGTTTCTTAACTTTAACACTTCCAGGACTGAATTTGATAAGGCACCATTCAAAGCCACAGATTGTATAAAAAGAGGATGTAAGTGGAAGGACTACTTGATTGAGTTTCATAAAAAAGATCTTAAACATCTAACTCAACTCTTTCAATGCAAGATTGAAGTCCTGAGTGTAAGTGATAAAGTGATATGCCCAAGGTTTCCCAACTACTATGTGGTAGGTTAAAAACTAGTATTTTTGTGGCCAGTGTTCACCACATCACACTGTAAGTTAGGTCGTGTTAAATAAAATACATCATACATTAATTTCTAGTTAGAAAAATAAAAAAAGAAATAACACACCTATAACCAAGACAAACCTAAGAACACGTCCTTAGTTTTCTGGGCAAAATGGAAAATAATAGCACCTCTCTCAAATGATTACTGAGTAGATCAAATTAGTCAATATATGCAAATTACCTAGAGAAGTGTCTAATACAAAGTAAATATGTTTAATTATTAGCTGTTATTATTACAACTGGTAGTAATAGTGTTATTAACATTACTATAAAACAATATGATCATTGGTATCAATTGTATCTTGAGATATCATTTTTAAAAGACTTTAAATCTTAAAAAAAGCTACAATGTTGCAGAGCACCCCACTTTTCTTGAGAGCTTGAAAAACAGATAATTAATTATCTTATTGGGCACGACAGCAGGTGGCGTCCAAGCAAGTCGGTAGGATGCCAGCTGTGCTGAGCCAAGTAGTATGAGGCGCTGGGCTGCGAGCAAGGAGACTGCAGCAACAGCAATGCAGAGGAGCTGAGATAGGAGGAAGGGAAGTAGGGCGAGATGAAAGGAGAAGAGGGAAACGGGCATGGGTGTCTGAGATAGAATGGAAGACTAGAGGGTGACCGAACCTCCAGATAGCCCGCCCAGAACGAAAGCTAGCAGCTCCGTTTCTTACAAAGTTTGAAAATAAAACTTTTGATATCTCTTTCTCGAGAACAGAATGGAAAAGCAATATGGCAAGCTATTTCACTTCCCTGGGCCTCAGTTTCCTTATTTAAATAGGGATAATGATAGAACTGGGTGTATGTATGCCAGGATTACATGAATTTACAAATGTGAAGGGCATCTATTAGATGAACTCAGGGCACAGAGTAAGGAGTCTACGAATGTTAGCAGTTATTAAACTGGATAGATTTTTTTTTCCTTAAATATCTTGAGTATTCCATGAAAAAGAAGGCTTGGTTAGCATCTTGATTTAGAAAGGAAGAAGAAAGAAAGAAAGAAAGAAAGAGAGAGAGAGAGAGAGAGAGAGAGAGAGAGAGAGAGAGAAAGAAAAAGAAAGAAAGAAAGAAAGAAAGAAAGAAAGAAAGAAAGAAAGAAAGAAAGAAAGAAAGAAAGAAAGAAAGAAAAGGAAAGAAAAAGAAAGAAAAAGAAAACGAGACTAAAGGGTTCTGGCAATCTAACTGGAGTTGTCTAACACAACTACATTTTTAACATCTTGGTCAGAAGATGTGAAGAAATTAAATTTTCTTGTTTGCATTGTCACAATGTGATGCACTCTTTACCTTTTAAGTTTTCTTTTGTTTCACTGAAATTGAATACATTTTTTTATTTTAGCTGGAGTCTCACTCCGTCACCCAGGCTGGAGTACAGTGACATGCTCATAGCTACCGCAGCCTTGACCTGCTGGACTCAGGTGATTCTTCTACCTCAACCTTCCAGGTAGCTGGAAGCACAGGCATGCACCACCATGCCTGGCTGATTTTTTAATTTATTGTAGAGATAGGTCTTGCCATGTTGCTGAGGCTGGTCTCAAACTCCTGAGCTCAGGAAATTCTCTCACCTCTCCCTCCCAGAGTGCTGGGATTACAGGCATGAGCCACTGTGCCCAGCTATCCTCATTAATTTCAAGTCTTTTTTTGAAAACTGATATCTGATCTGATAACTTCAACTTTTATCTCTATGCAAGTATCTTAGAAATATATTATCTTTCTCTCTCCATCAAATCCCAACCGTACATTTTCTTTTTTTCTTTGAGTCAGGGTCTCATTCTGTCACCCAGGCTGTAGTGCAGTGGCATGATCACAACAATCATGAGACCAGTCTCCACCTGTAGTCTGAGTGACAGTGAGACTCTGACTCAAAATAAGTTCCAGGGGCCAGTCTTGAAGCAAGCCTGGTGGCATTGAGATTTCTTTCACCTAAAGGTTACCTCAAGGCTCCAAAATGATGCCAGCTCATACACCAGATGGTGCAATATCTCAGGGTCGTTTTTAGAACAAGCCATATAGACCAGCACCCGTTGTTGCTTTTGTGTGCTTCCCATACCGTTTTTCTTTTTTTCTTTTCTTTTTTTTTTTTGAGTTGGAGTCTCACTCTCTTGCCCAGATTGGAGTGCAGAGGCATGCTCACGGCCACCACAGCCTCCACCTGTTGGGCTCAGGCAATCCTTCTGCTTCAGCCTACCAAATAGACAGAACTACAGGCACGTGCCACCACACCCAGCTAATTTTTTGATTTATGGTAGAGATGAGATCTCATCAATTTGCCGAGGCTGGTCTCAAACCCATGGGCTCAGGCAATCCTCTCACCTTGGCCTCCCAAAGTGCTGGGGTTATAGGTGGGAGCCTCAGCACCTGGTCCCATTTTCCTTTTTAAACCAATACACACAGCACCAAATTTGAAATGGTCTATTTGAGGCGTGAACCTGGTCATTTCTTCAACTGTTGGGCTTTGGAGTAAGTCACTTTCTTTCTACCACCTCTTGTCTCAAGTTTGGCTTTGGGTGATGAGTGGTTGAACTTCCTTTCAGTTACACCTTGAGTTATGTATTCATATCTTGAAACTGCTTGCTATGGTCACAAGTAGCTATAAATTAACCTAATAATGCCAGCTTAGCAACATATATCTCATCATTAATCAAGAGTTATTTCTGAAAACCAATGAGAATTCCTGACATGCAGCTTTATTACCAGCTCACTTCCTGTGACCTTTTTGTCTTTAAAAATCCATTTGTAACTGCAGCTAATCAGTGTGCATGTTCAGGACAACTTGAATCTATGGTACTGGGTTGCAGTCCTCAAATTTGGCCCAAATAGATTCTCTACTTTTATTTTAAAATTAATAATTTTTATCTTACAGCTCATTCTGTGACTTCATTATATAGTGAAATTTCCAATTTAAGTCCATTCAAAACTTGTGATTATAGACAGAAGCTCTAAAAACATATATCATTCCCTGACAAGCTCTCTCTTCATACTGAAAATTTATTATATGAACAAGATTGGCAGGAGGAGACAGGAAAGAATAGATAAAATGAGAGATAAGTAGTTAAGAGAATAAGCTATTTTCAGCACTTGAGCACTTTCAAAGCTGCTGGGGTTCTTACATAACATTAACTGACTTACATAAATCTCATGATTATTTATGTAAGCATGTATCAGTTGATTTCTACCAAGTGATTCAATTTAATATCTGCTTATTGATGTCCATTACACACAAGGTGTTTTGCTAGACCCAGAGAGTCTACAGAGTAGATTTATATTCTAGTGAGAAACAGATGTATAAATACTATGAATACCCATAAATATTTTCAGCATCATATTTTAGAATATCATAAGCAATTAACAGAGATATGGGTACATATTGTGGAAGCATATTTTTAAAATATTTCTTTCTGACTGAAGGATATCAAGGAAGGCTTCATGAAAAAGAAAGCATTTAGAGGTGACCCTTGAAGGACATCACATATTTTGATAGATAAAAAGGGACTTTGTTAACCTAATGCAAGTTATCACATCCTGCACATAATGGACCTGCACATTTTAAATCTGGTCAGTAATTTAGACTTTTAACGTTAAACCGAACTATCCTGTCCTCTTCCACTCCTACTTTATCCTCAATTGCATCTAATTAGCTAAGATTTACTGTTTGGTGTTATCACAAAATGCACCTAAAAACTCTGAGCTGCTTTGCCCTCAAACACAGGTATTTAATCTTGTATAGTTTCTTTCATCATCATTTTCTCTCATGTTTCTGTTCTACACACACACACACACACACACACACACACACACACACACACACATTTCTAAAAGGTTGCATAAATCATACCAATTCTAAAAAGGCACTAATAAAACAAAAAAATTTAGGTAAATATTCAGAATCTCATTTGAGCAGTGGTTGAGGTTTCTGTCTCAGGACTGTGATTAAAGAAGCAAACATGTAATCCCTGAAAGAACACTAGACTGGTAGTCAGAAGACAATAACTTGGGTCTGTGTTTTGCCTTATACTAGTCATGTGGTTTTGGGAGAGTCACTTTTTTCTAAGCCTTAGTTTTAATGGGTATATATTAAAACTATTAGATCTAATAGGATCAAAGAGGGTGACATATTTAGATTATTTCTGAAGTCTCCCTTTCCAAACAAGTGTAGGGAGCAGATCAAGTTGCCTTTTTAACATGTGGTGATTTTGCCTGTCATACTTAGAACACATTGTGTAATCTTGTTGTATACTGCTTTAATTGAAGTTTAATTTTTTTAGGATTTCATAAATAGGCATTGCAAGAATAAGTGAAATCAATGGAGTTTTGTTGCTTCCATGAATATGAATAAATTTTCTGTTTTTGTAGAGGGAAAACAGAAAATTGTTTGGAAACAAAAGGGAAACAATGTCAAAATTCTGTGACATATGAAAGTGTAAGTGCATCCTGTTCAATTCTTAGGTAACAGTCACATAATTTTTATTTTTAAAAAAAGCCAATTATGTCTTCTAGTTATTTACTCTTCCTGGAAGTACTCTAGATTGTCTTATATAATTCATCAGAAAAGATAAAATTGAAATAAATAATTGCAGAAACAGCAATACACCTTTACATTGCATTTTCTCTCTATGTAGTTCAAACCTATTTGAGAAGTATAAAAAAATTGAGATTTTTTTTCTACTTTGTAGGAAGAAAATCAAGACCCCAATGGTTAAGTAATTTGTCAAGTTACACAATCTGTCCTTGGCAAAGGCAATGTTTTAACTATTGTCTCCTGTCTTCCTATACTTTGAAAGATAATTTTGATATGTGAAGTGGTTGTCTCTAACTTTACAATGGAGACAGACCTACTTGCAACTGGCATTATGTAAATCCATTGGATAATTATAATATCATGCATTTATAGACAGTTATATCATCTTCAAAGTACTTTTCTACAATACTTTATCTCATGTTATTTCACAACAGCCCTGCTGTGGTAATATATGAAAAAGTGTAAATTTTGTAGTGGTAAATTGTAGATGAAGGCATGTACTCTAGAATCAGACTATTATAACCCAATACATGTCTGTCACAATTAGTACTCCTCTATTCTATTTCTTCCCAAAGCACTAACCTTCCAAGTTACTTCATTAGCTTCTATTACTATGTCCAGCAAATGATAAGTTCATTTCTTGTCCCTACTATGTTTCTTTTTTGTCATTTACTCCACAACCTTATCTTTTCCCTACTTTTGCATTTTATGCATTTCTTTATTCAATATCCATTCAACAATTCTCTGCACAAGAAACAAAGCTCAATGCTGGGGTTCAAAGGTTAATATGGCTCACAGGTGAGTAAGTGCCTGTCTGGAAGTAATGGGCAGTATAGTTTAGAAAAACGGAATTCATGGCTGTTTAGTGTATAACCAATATTATAATAGGAAAATAGAAAAGGAAAATACTAACTTTAACGTAATACAATAAGGAAATTTTTCTTTTCTTTAAAAATTAAAAAAAGACCAAGAAAAAAGAGAAATTTTAGCACAAAAATTTGTCACCCTCACAGAGATAGATTAATATTAGACAGAATATGAGTTATGGTCAACACCTTGTACTCCAACTTTAATTTCACTCCTTCATATTGCACTGAACAAAGACTAGCAAAAAGCAAGTGAAGAAGTAATTACTATAGGGAAAACTGTGACTTACTGTAAATAATTTTAAAAAAAATAAAACTTCAGGAAGTCCTAGCTAGAGCAGTCAGTCAAGAAAGAAAAAGATATCCAAATTGGCAAAGAAATAATAAAACTGTCTTTGTATGCCAATTATGTGATCTTCTACTGAAAGAATGCTAAAGACTCCTCCAAAAGACTCCTGAACTTCATAAATAAATTCAGTAGTCTTGGAGTGCAAAATAAACACACATAAGTCAATAGTAATTATATACCAACAGCGACAAAGCTGAGAATTAAACCAAAACTCAATTCCATTACAATAGCAGCCTAAATGCTAAAATACCTAGGAATATATTTATCCAAAGGAGGTGAAAGATCTCTGTATGGAGAATTATGAAACACTGATGAAAGAAATTATAGAGGACACAAACATATATAAAAACATTGCATGCTCATGGATTGGAAGAATAAACATTGTTAAAATGACCGTTTATCCAAATTAATCTACAGATTCAACACAATCCCTATCAAACTATCAGCATCATTTTTCACAAAATTTTAAAACAACCAGTTTAAAAATTCTTATGAAACAATAAAAAAAACCTTGATAGCCAAAACAGTACTAAGCAAAATGAACAAAGCTTGAGGCATCACGTTACCTGACTTCAAATTATACTACAAGGCTGTAGTAAACCAAACAGCATGTTAATGGAATAAGAGCAGACACAAGAACCAATGGAACAGAACATAGAATTGAGAAATAAACCCAAATGCCTAAAACCAATGGCTCTTTGACAAAGCAGACAAAAACATACACTGAGGAAAGGACACCCTATTCACAAGTGGTGCTGAGAAATTGGAAAGTTACGTGCAGAAAAATGAAACTGGATCTCTATCTCTCATCATATACAAAATAAATCTACTTAAGATGGATTAAGGACTTAAATGTCACAACTGAAACTATAAAAATCCTAGAAGAAAATCCAGGAAAAACTCTTTTGGATGTTGGCCTAGGCAAATAATTTATGGCTAAAACCCCAAAAGCATATGTGACAGAAACAAAAATAAATAAGTGAAACTTAACTAAACTAAAATTTTTCTGCACAGCAAAAGAACCAACAGAGTAAATAGGCAACCTACAGAATGGGAGAAGATATTTGCAGACTATACATCTGACAAAGGACTAATATCTATAATCTACAAAGAATTAAAAAAATTAGAACGAAAAGAGCAAATGGCCCCATTAAAAGATAGATAAGTGACATGAATAGACGCCTCTCAAAAAGAAGATGTACAAATGGCCAACAAACATATGAAAAAAAGTTCAACATCACTAATCATCAGGAAAATGCAAATCAAAACCAAAGTGAGATACCACCTTACACCAGTCAGAATGACCATTATTAAAAAATCAAAGAACAATAGATGTTGGTGTAAATGCTGTGAAACGGGAATGCTTATATAATGTTGGTGGGAGTGCAAATTAATACAATTTCTATGGATATTGAATGGAGATTTCTCTGATAAATAAACATATATCCACTGTTTCATCAAGCAATCTCACTACTAGATATCAGTCCAAAGGAACAGAGGTCATTATGCCAAAAAGATACCTGAACTCAAATTTTTATTGGATTAAAATTCACAACTGCAAAAATGTGGAATCAACCTAAATGCACATCAGCTGATCAGTGGATAGTGAAAATATGATGTTTACATACCACACAATACTATTCAGCTATAAAAAAGAATAATGCCTTTTGCAGCAACTTGTATGAAATAGGAGAACATTATCCAAAGTAAACTAACACTGGAGTAGCTAAACACATGTTCTCACTTATATGTGAGAGCTAAACTAAGGATCTTAAAATGCATATAGAATGGTATGATGGATTTTGAACATTCGTAATGGGGAGGATGGGAAAAGGTAAAAAAAAAAAAAAAGAAAGCAGACCAAATCACCTATCAGGTACAATGTGCACAGGTGGAGGTGGTGAGTATACTGAAATCCAAGATTTCTTTGCCACTATACAATGTACCCATGTAACTAAAAATTATTTGTACCCCATAAAACTATTGAACTAAAATAATAAATAGATAAATAAAACAAAATTTCTAAACTTTATTATTGGTCTAAAATTGCTTCTGAAAGTCTACCATCATGGACTCAGTAAACAGTTCCACCCCAGTAAATTCAAATTCTAGGTTCAAGCTTCAGGTTCAGACCCCACATATCCAGAAGATACACCTACCCACTTGCTGAGCTAGGCAACAGACCAACCTGTCCAAGGACTACAGCAGCAAGCTTACCCATAGATGATACCAAGTGGCCTGCCTGGAATCTTTAGATGAGCTAGCTAATCCAAAATCAGTCTCTAAAGACTTGAACAAGCCCCCACTTCTTTAAATGCATGGCATCGATGCACAACCACAAGGATCAAGAACAATCAGGTAAATATGACATCAACAAGAGAACATAATAAAGTACCAAAAATCAACCTTTAAAAAACAGAGATTTGAAAACTGCATAAAATCATTCAAAATAATCATCTTGAAGCTCAGTGAGCTACAAGATAATATAAATAACTTAAGAAATTCAGAAAACACACAAAGCACAAAACAAAGTTCAAAAAGACATAAAAGAGAAACAAACAGAAATTCTGGAGCTGAAGTGAAAAATTTCATAAAGCTTCAACAATAGAATCAATCAAGCAGAAGACAGAGCTCAAAGACAATTCATTTGAAATTTCAATCAGAGGAAAAGAGATAAAAAAGAATGAAAAATATAAAGAAAGTCTATGGAAATTATGGGATACCATCAAACAAATCAGTTTACATATATTAGATATTCTAGAGGTAAGAGAGAAAGGCAAAGGAGTGTAAATCTTATTTAACAAATAATGACAAAAAAGGTTTATACATATATTCACATATATGTATAAACAACAAAAACTACACACACACACACACACACACACACACACACGCATGCATACGCACACAAGTACAGGAAACTCGAAGTTCTCTAATCAGGACAATACAAACAAAACTGCAACAGGACATATTATGTGTAAACTCAGAAATAAAAAGCAAAGGGAAGATCATAAAAGTAGCAAGATGAAAGAATCAAATAACATGTAAAAGAGTTCCAGTACAGTTATCAGCAGATTTCTCAGCAGAAATCTTACAGTCCAGAAGAGAGTGGTGTGATATATTCAACGTATTCCTGAAAAACCAATTGATAAAAGAAGAAATTAAAAGAGAATTTGAAAAATCTTGAACAAATCAAAATGAACAGATAAAATACCAAAACTTATTAAATAGAGAAAAATCAGAGGTAAGCATATAGCAATAAATATCAACACCAAAAAAAAAAAGATTTCAAATAAACTCTCCAATGTTAGATGTCAAGGGACTAGAAAAAGAAGAATAAAATATGCTCAAAGTTAGTTGAATAGGGAAATAATGAAGACCAGAGCAGAAATCAATAAAATAAATATTAGAAAAATAATAGAAGGGGTCAAAAATAGTTCGATTTCTGAAAATATAAATAAAATCTATAAAACCTTAGTTAGACTAAGACAAATGAGACAATAATCAAATAAATAAAATCAGAAATGTCAGACAAGCCATTACAATTCGTCCTTTCTTGATTAAAAACCCTCAAACACCTAGGTATAAAAGTAGCATACCTCAAAATAGTGAGCATCATCTACTATAACCCCACAGCCAGCATATTACTAAACAAACAGAAACTGGAAACATTTCTCTGAAAACTGGAAAAAGACAAGGCTGCCCACTGTCACCCCTCTTGTTCAAGGTTGTGTTCGAAGACCTAGCTAGAGCAGTTCAACAAGAGAAGAAAATTAGGGGTATACAAATAGGAAAAGAGGAAGTCAAGTTATCCCTCTTTGCTGATGATATGATCCTGTACCTCAAAAAACCAAGATAATCTGTCAAAAATCTACTTGCAGTGATAAAGGACTTTGACAAAGTCATGGGGTACAAAATACATGTCCAAAAGACAGTTGCATTCTTATACACCAACAAAAAACAGGTGGAGAACCAAATAAAAAGCACAATTCCATTCACAACATCCACAAAAAAATGAATTACCTCAGCATCTTTCTAACTGAACAAATGAAAGACCTTTACAATGAGAGCACAAAATGCTGCTCAAAGAAATCCAAGAAGACAGAAATGGAAAAATATCCCATGCTCATGTATAGGAAGAATCAACATTGATAAGATGTTCATTCTACCAAAGGCAATCTGCAGATTCAGCACAATATCCATTAATTTTTTTATAACTGATTTATTTATTATAAAGATATAGGGTATAATTAAGGGTTAGGCATACAAACATTGATCATGCAGGTACACTTGTTGATGAGGTATGCCCCTCCCTCCCCTAGCAGTTTTCCCCAACTGACAGTCCCACCCTTCCTTCCCCTGACAGTTTTCCGCTACTGCCAATTACTTTCTTATAGCATTATAATTGTTCAAGGTCACCTTATGAATGAGAACATATGGAACTCATTTCTTTGTTTCTGTGATAAATCGCTGAGTATGATGACTCCAAATCCATCCAATTTCCTGCAAAGTCCTTATATTTGTCCTTCTTTATGGCTGCATAATATTCCATCGTGTATATGTACCACATTTTTTTAATCCAGTCCAGCTTCAATGGGCAACACTGTTGGTTCCATGTTTTTGCTATTGTGAATAGAGCTGCAACAAACATACCTGGGCAGGTATCTTTTTTGTAGAATGATTTGAGTTCCTCTGGGTATATTCCCAATAGGGGAATTGCTGGGTCATATGGAAA